>NC_052136.2:25249309-25562540 GCF_016086655.4 Lepeophtheirus salmonis
TTGCTAAAATTTTTTGGGGGAGTCCGAACAACCTCTTTATAGAAAATAATTTTTTTAGTGGTAACCAAGGTTAATAGGAATGGTTCACTGTAAAATGATTGTGGTAAAAAGGTTGCGGACAAAAACGTTGGGGTAATATCGTTTGCAATTTCGTTGCAATTTATATTATATTCGGAAGATAAAACTATTGAATGATTAAGAAAGTGTTCTTTGGTGGTTAGAAACGCGGCGGCGGTGGAGTTTAAACTGCGTCCGGTGGCAGCACTTCACTTATGGGCTGGGGAGTATTTCGGGATATTAGAAGGGTACATTGATGCTCAGGGAAGCCATGGCGGATAAATGCAACTTCCCTCGGGGCGTAGCACTTCACCTGTATAACCTGCGGGCCAGGGTGTATTTTGGGATATTAGAAGGGTACCTTAACGCTCAGGGAAGCGGCGGCGTATAAATTCAGATTGCCTTGGGCCCAGTACTTCACCTGGGCCGGAGTATATTATATCATATTAGAAGGGTTGTATTCTGGCATTTTTCTTCATCATTCATATCTTCCGAATATAATACAAATTAAAACGAAATTGCACACGATATTATTGTCTTGCAATGATATTACCCACAACGTTTTTGTCTCACAATGATAATGTACACAACGATATTACCCCAACGTTTTTGTCCGCAACCTTTTTACTACAATCATTTTACCGGGCATCAATAGAGATACATGTATTTCTATTAACCTTGGTGGTAAAGACAAAAATTAATCCACCTCGCCCTTTGCAGACGCTAGATAGACAATAGATGTGATAACTGACAACCCGCCTATACTCTTTTTAATTACATACTAGTTGTATATTAAAAATTTGAACATCCAAATAATTTAAAAATTACTAGCACAAAAAACATTATCTAAAAGATAGCCAATGAAAAATAAAAAAGATTTTATTTATATTTAGCTTATTTATATTAAAACTCTAAACTAAAACGATTTACTATAAACTATAATTAAATAATAGGTAAATTTCTATTGTAAAACTTCCTTGCCTACAACTTTTTTTGTTGTTTTTTGTCCCTTCGATGTAAAAGTAATCAAATCTGCACCCCCTTTTGGCACTTTTGAAAATGCATCATATAATTGACCATGTGAAAATACTGATTTTGGTAAATATATAACGCAATTTTTCAAATAAAAATATTTGACCCTGTGATTTAATTATTTTTATTGTCATTGCTATATTGGCATGCTCCTTCTTCAACCATAATGAAGATTGAAGATACATACTAAGATTAACTCGCTCATCCTCTACTTAATTCCCTTTTTTAATTCGTATTTAATTTACGTTCTCTCTTTTTCTGTCGATTCGAAAATGCACCAAAAAAAATTAAAAATCCATAAAACTAATTGACAACCCATAACCTAAAAAAACTTTGAGACAAGGGGAATCGATCTTGTTTTATGAAAAAAATCAAACTTGCACTGTAGATCCCAGGAATCTGGTCTGATTAGAATTAAACATAGCCTTACGTAAGTTAAGTAAGTCAACATTCAGAACAACTTTTATTTTATAACTAAAATCTGTATCTATATCACACACAATCACATAAATTATTTTAATACTATAAGTGTCTATAACTATGTAGGATAAACTAGATAGCGATAGGGTAGTTCTATTATATTTCAACAATTTTATGACTACTTAATCATTACTAAAGTTTGTTTTAACTATGCTGTTGTTGGGAATAGTATCATTCATTTAATATGATCATTAAAATATTTATTTTTTTAAATCGGGTAACCGGTTAGCGACATATGACATTTTATAATATCCTAACCACTAGTTGGCACTCGAATATAGAAAAACTTTAATGATTGATTTTAGAGGTCATGCTTATAATAAAAATATTATGTTTGTATCAAATTATATGTTTTTGGGCATAGGAACTTGAATTTGATGGTATAATCAGTGTAAAACTAAGGGAAAACAATGATATTCTATGTATAAATGTTTCTTTATTTTTGATAAATTTTCAAGAGTTGTATTGAACTATAACTAGCTTCAGTTTTATTTCAACCATGCAAATTTAATGTTATTATGAACTTAATTTTTCGTTTCAAGTTAGTTTTAAACAATTAAACATAAAACTACATTCAACTATGACATGTTTTTTTCATGTTGAACCTTTAGATATAGCTATTATAATACTTCTATCGTAAGTGGACTTTTAGCCGAATGTCATTTTACTGAAAAACAATTTACCGAATGTACATTTTGCAGATTGACCTTTTGGACATTTGGGCAAAAAATTATATTAAATTTATTGATATATACGATTGCATATTTTAATCTCATTAAAAATGATAGTATGATAAATAGGTATTGTTCATATACTATATAGGTTAATTAATTAGTGTTGTTTTGTCATGGAAGCGTTTAAATAGCATTTTTAGTACTTTACCTATGCAACCTAAGGGTTGGGGTGTATTTTGAATATTAGACTGGTACTATGATGTTCAGGGAAGCGGTGGTAGAAGAATTCAACCTGCCTTAGGAACCAGCAGCCCACAATCCGTGGGCAGTGGTGTATTCTAGTATAATATAAGGAGTTCTTGGTGCTTAGAAATGCGGCGGCGGTGCAGTTTAATCTGAATTGTGGCCCAGTACTTCACCTGTACAACCTGAGGGGTGTATTTAGGTTATTAGAAGAGTTTTTTTTTATGCCCAGGGACCAGCATCTCATATACACAAACCATTTGCGGGGGTGTATTATAGAAAATTAGACGGGTTCCTTGGTGTCCAGAAACGCGGCGGTGGTAGAGTTTAAACTATATTTTAGCCCAGTACTTCTCTTGTTCAACGTGAGAGCTGGGATCTATTATGGGATAGTATGAGGGTGCTTTGATGCTCATGAAGGGCGGCGGAGAAATTTAACTTGCCTTAGTCCCAGCAGTCCACCTCTACAACCCATGGGTTGGGGTGTATTATAGCATATTAGAAGGGTTCCTTGTTGCCTAAAAATATGGCGGCGGTAGAGGTTTAACTGTATTTTGGCCCAACACTTCACCTGCGCAACCTGAGAGCTGGAGGGTATTTTGGGAGATTAGGAGGTCTTAGAGAAGGGCCTGCGGGACTGCAAGTTCGGTGTCTGACACATAATAAAGCAACCACTTCCTCTTCGGGTGAAAGGAGTGCACCTATATAATGACTATATATTGGTATACTCATAAAACCAACATGAGAATAATTCTTAAAAAATTTATAGTGTTTATTTTTGGTTCTATATTAAGTAGAAGAATTCTTAATTAATATTTAATTGTTTAATGTCCCGGGCAACTCTGGGCAAACCTACTCTAGTATATTATATAAGAGAGATTGTGTGTGTGTATGTCCTTTATGTTTGCCCACACTGTTGGACCTAGGATGGTAAAATTTTGCATGAGTCCCTCTTTTGTACCTGGTCAGGCTAAGACAGGGGTGGTTTTTTTTTTTTTTTGTTAAACCCAAAAACACAAAAATTGTGTTTTTGCAGCTCAAGGAGACTAGATAGGGGGTTGAGTTATGAATCTAAAAGTGATTGGCGTTTGAAAAAACAACTATACGAATAACTACGTTTTCTAAATTTGTTCAAAAATCAATGAAGTTATGTGCCAAAAAAAAAATCTGTGAAAATTGTAATTTTGTTTTTTTCAGGTGCAAAAAAATATTGGTATGTTTGAGTTCCATTTTTTCAATTCCAATTAATGCTATTTACAACTTTTTTTAAAAAATTAGTAAAAAAAAATTTAGCAATTTTTGCATTGGGAATTTTTTGAAGAAAATAAAAAATTGACTTATCATCTAGACAATTTTTTTATACATATATGTTGGTATGGTATTTAAAGTTTATATATTTTTTTAACATTTTTCAATATTTTGTTTTAAAAAATTTATAATAACACGGCTAAGTACTAAGTTAACAAGAGCCAAAAATAATAAAAAAAATTCTTTGGGGGGGATTGAGGGTGAGGAGGAGATTGGTATTATTACTTATTAGACATTGTGGATTACCCTTACGAATACAAGAGAATTAGAATTATCAGGATCTTTTTCGACAACAACGAAACATTCGTATTATAATTATTAGTATAGGTTGTATATAGAATTATTTTCTAAATAATTTCTATATTTTCTCAATTAATTTGACCATTTTTAATGGGATTTCCCTCTCCCTCCTTGGTCAAAGCAGAGCCGGGTAAACCTTTGCTAGTATAATATATTCTTTGTTGTTACTACATAATAGAATGATGGTTATTTCTGAAGTTGATAGATCAACAACAAACACTACATATTACATCAGCAAAAGTCAATCTAGGTACTTGAAAGAACATAAATAAAATATACAATTGAATGAAGCCATTGTACTTGGCGATTTTGCCAACAACTACCAATTTTTAATACAAAATTTAATCTAAAAATTTAATCAGTGTAAAGAATATTGCACTTGGCACCCTGTTGGTCTTTCTTCGCAACAAGTCATGGGAAGTCTTCTTGTTGGTGTTGTAGTAAAGCGGCAGTTACGTCGTGCCAGTTTAAGATCTACAGTTTCTAATCAAATTTCAAACTCAGACGCTGCAATCAGTTATTTCCGAGAAAATATTAAAAGAGTAACTATTTTCTACGTTTCTAAAATCCAGATGGTTGAGTACAGACAAAAACTGGAAGAATACTTATTGCTAGGCAAAAATATTCTAGGAACTAGAAGTTACCATTGGTTCGTGTTATTAAACATGGGAACAATTGGTTTTAAAAGAACTTCTGGTGGGTTTGTTAATTAGAAAATATGAGTAAAAAGCATACATATGTTTTATTAAACTTTATTTTCAGGACATTTTTTTTTTGGGGTACCATGAGAAGAAAAATGGTGGGAGGGATGTAATTATATAATCAGAAAAATGAATTCAAAATCAACAATAAATGATAGATCAATAACAGCTTCAATAAAGAGGAACTTTAAATGTGTTACATAAGTATTATGTACTCCACTAATAAAACTCAATACAATTACAAAAAAATGTTGTTCATTTTTAAGTGTTATTATTTTCCCACTGTGCAGTGATCTTGTTGAATACAAGACCTATAAAACTTTTTTCATGTATCAACAAATGAATCCAGTCTTAAGTTTGCCATTCTTACATGTAAATCAATTATTTAACCAATTCTATTGAAATTACAGCTTTTTTCTATTACCTGCAGGCTTATTGAAGTTGTTATTTTTACATGAAGCTAGATATATTCACCATAAAAAACATATTTTAAGGGTTTATGCCATACTGATTATACCATCATCTTCAAGTTCCTTATCCCAAAAAACATAAAATGGATAGCAAAACATATTTTTTTTCAAAAAAATCCAATCATATTTCTATCATAAGTATAACTTCTAAAAAGTAATTAAAGTTTTTCAATATGTGAACGCCATTTAGTGGTCATTGTTTTAGTATATGCCATCAAAATTATTTTTTTATGCCATTTTTAAATATTTTTTTTGCATAATAATGATGGTAAAATTTATCATAATTGCATTTGTTAGAATATAATGCAAATACCCATGATCGGATCAATTGTAGAACTGTCGATTTGAACAAGGATAAATATTAAATTGCGTCAGAGATCATGTTTAATTAAGTTAGTTAAGTGTCATTTTATAAAAAGTTAAATTGTTTATTAGAAGCAATTGTAAAATAACGATTTAAAAGAAAATAAATAAGAAACTTAAAGAACCTGAGTATATTTATTCCATTAATAAACGATATACATAACATATATTAGAATAAAAATAATATTGAATGAATTTTAATATCGTACACATGTATATAAAATATTTTTTTTTTCTAAACTGACAAACGAAAACATTTAACTCAAGTAATTTTTTAATTAATTAACTATTAGTAAGTTCAAGATATATATGCAATAACAAAGACCTATAATTTAGATTGTAGCTACTCGAAAAAATTATAATATTGATATAAATTAGCTGCCCTTTTTTCTCTAAAAAGAAATTTTGACACATGAGAATTGCACCCATTCGAACACATTTTGACAAAAAGAAAAGTAAATTATAAGAAATATTCAATTGTAACCTCTATAACCGAATGATGGAGTTTAAGCGAATAATATTAGTGTTGGGGACTATGAATAATAGTAAATGTGTATATTTGAATGTATATATATATTGTAAATATAGCCAGGATGGGAGAAAATCAACTTTTCTTTCGTTCCTTAAACTTTCTCATTTGTTTCTTTAGCCTCATTACAAATTTGATTCGTTGATATAACTCTTCTCTAGGATGTCTTTTGAGAGGGAAAATAGTATCTTTTTGGTCCTTTTCATCCACTGGATTCTGCTTGATATGATGGAAACTCCTTAAAAGGATCTTGATGGATATGATAACAATGAAAATGCTAGCTAAGAACACAAGTGTTGGAGTGAGTTCCATATATATATATATATATGAACTAATTAATCTAAAATCTTTGGTACTATTATTAAAGACGAATGGACTCATCTTCTTCTTCTTCTACAACTTCACTGTCGTTCCGTTGAATAAGAGTTGGATGGGGAGAAGAAGAAGAAACGACGGAGGCCTCCAGATAATCGATCCTCCTTTCCAAACAAGAGAGTTTCTGATCCAAGGAGGAAAGGCGTGAACGACAACTTGTATCGAAAGAGTTTAAAAAGTCAGAGATCCGCTTAATGGATCCAGTCATAAGTTCAATATATTCGCGATTACTCCAATCCCCTTGAGTACGGCGTTGAATGGCGTCTTTATGGAGGCGAGATCCAGTCATATTATATTATTATTTATTCACATAGATATGGCATAAGTGATGATGGATGATGAAGCCAGCTTCCCATAAATTACCATTTACTTAACTACAATTAATTTAATTAAGTATTAGTTACTTCTACGTCTAACAATATATTGAATTTAAAAAAATAATAATATAGAGTCCAGAAGTAAAGAAGCTATGCTAAGATGACTTCGATTCCAAAATTATATACAAGTTACAACATAATAATACAAATTGGAATTATATTTTCAGCGTTAACAAGGAATAGGAAGTTCTTTTCTCACTCAATCTCGAGTACAGAGTAGACTTCTTCACTTGCTGCGCGTCTTAACTTAAAAAGAGTGAGTGCATGTTGCACCGGAGCATGCATTGCTGGAATGCAATCCAATGCAGGCTCATTTTTTAATATTTTTCTTTATTTTTATTTGAAAATTCATGAGTTGATTTGAAGAGAAGGAGCAAGCTAGGATAGCCGAATAGGAGCAAGGGGAAACACCTCAGCTTCATTCACTGTTTTTGCTGCCTATTATGAATTATAATTTATAAATAATACGAGTCCTGCCTTATTTTTGCGCAGTTCACGTGGAGGTCTCTTTGCAAAAAACAACAACAACAACAATGTGAATGGGGAGGGAAAAGGGTCCGAAAGTCGTCGTTATTTATTTATATATGATATAAAATTGTAACCGTATTGGTTACTCATTACAGTCTGCATAAATTTAATATTGTAAACGTGATAGAGAATACATGAATATATAAAATATTATTTTCAAGCAAATGTAGTAACAACAAAAAGAAAACCTGCCCTATCCTTTATCAAATCATTCATCCCTCTCAATTTCTTAATATCGGTTGTCCTGACATATTATAGAATGGATCCAATATTAGTGTCCCGGAAAATCCATTTAAAGATGATGAAAATATCATATATTAGCGGCTGTAAAAAATTACCAAAAATGGGGTTCATGGTATCGTAAAGAACATGATACTATTACATTATTAATTGTCAATTAAGGACACAAGTGAGGCGTTCTGCTCGTGAGAGAACTGTATGAAAATTGACATTTTCGAGTGAGGTTGTGGATATCATGAAGAAATACAGGAGGCAAAGGAGCTAAAGAGATAGAAACAGAGAGCAACGTAGAAATGATAATCTAAAAAGATAAGAGGGAATGAGCAGAAATATAATGAATTTATATTATGTGAGTGCGCGTGTGTGGTAGAGTGAGCTAGAAAGAGAGATGGTGTGAGTAGTAAGAGAGAGTGCATGCATGCATGGTGTGGTGGAGAAAAAGTAAAGGGAAAAGAGTGCAAGAAGATCGAAAAAGGAAAAGAAGGAGGAGGAAAAGAAAAAAGGAGGAGAGAGAATTAAGGAAGGAAAAAAAAGAAGAAGAAAAAAAAAGTTGTAGAATAAGAATTGGTGTTCGGTGTAATTGAAATGAGCTGTGGGTTGAGTGGTTTGAATTGATGTGTTTCTAAGAAGTTGCTGGAGTCTTTTTTTTTTGCTTGGATCACTCTAAAAGTGGCGAAGTGATTATTATTGTATTTGGCAAGACAGATCCTGGAGGAGGAGGAGGAGGATTTGCTCTGGCTCTTGATTCTTTCTGACTCCAACCCTTCCACTCTTATTATTCCTTGCTCCAATTTGATTTTGTCAAGATGAAGGAAGGCGGCGTTTCGTAGAGAAGAGGTCCATCAAGTGATTGTGATTGCATCAAGTAGGAGTCTGCTCCTCGACCTTGGCTCCAAACTCTGAATTGCTCATCATCTTTTGTTTTGCAGATCCCCTTCTTGGAATTAGCGATCCACTCCAATCATGGGGAAAATACTCTCCAAAGTCTTTGGAAACAAAGAGATGCGGATTCTCATGTTAGGTCTGGATGCTGCCGGGAAAACGACCATTTTATACAAACTCAAATTGGGGCAATCCGTGAGCACGATCCCCACTGTTGGCTTCAATGTAGAAACAGTCACATACAAAAACGTCAAGTTCAACGTTTGGGTAATTAAACAAATTTAGTGCAGTGTAGTGTACTTAAGGTTCCACATTCTTACTATTCCATCAACCATTTACTGCTAAATCTCTCATAAAAATATTCTATTTTTGTCTGTAAAATAGTTTTAAGAATTGGGTGTGCTATTTTCAAAGCCTTGGAAAAAGGAGTAGTATATTCATTTTCTTTCAATTCAATTTTAACAATACACAATAAAAGATGACATTTCACTCATGTGCTTAGCTTATGCCCTTATGTCATTAAATTTATACATACATACTAAAAATGACCCATAGTTAGGGTTAGCTAAACATGTATCATTTCAAATCAATGAGGCCCAATTTTCTATGTCATTTTTGAGCAATTTAACTTTTTTTATAAATTAAAGTATTCAGTGTCTGCTCTATATAATGTAGACTTATTTATTCTCTAAATTATTTTCTTTTAGGACGTTGGTGGACAAGACAAAATACGGCCACTTTGGCGTCATTATTATACTGGAACACAAGGACTAATATTTGTCGTGGACTGTGCTGATAGAGATCGGATAGATGAGGCTCGACAAGAGTTGCATCGCATAATAAACGACAGAGAAATGAGGGACGCTATTATACTCATATTTGCAAATAAACAGGACTTGCCAGAGGGTAAGGGCTTTGCCTTTCTTTCTACATTTGAATTAAATTATTTGGTTAATATAATTAATATTAGCTTTTATTTCCATTTTTTTGATATGATAAATTTAAAGGTTAGACACTACATATAAAAAGTTAGATAAGAGTGTGTGTTTTGTTGCATGAAATTGTTTCTTTATCAAGAAAAAGGATATGGAACGTTTAGTATTTCATATAAAATGTGATTCTTTATGGCATGAGTTAGTCATGTGTTAATTGGTTAAGTCTAAGATGAAATATATAATCAAATTTCATTTAAGTTGTATTGAGTGCAAATGACGATTTGACGGAATTTTATGTCGTTGATTAATATATGTATTGATAATCAAATTCCATAATTACATATAATGAGGTTAAACTTGATTAACTGCAACTATTTAATTTAGTTGCACTTTTTTATAAAATTATGGAAAAAATCAATTAATTTTTTTCTGTTAGACATTCCCACCTAAGTTTTAGTTCGTATCTTATGATAATTGTATCAATAAAAGTTTGCTGATAATGATTTAAATATACCTTACCTAGGAAATTTACATGCTATCATGAAATCTACCTATATTACTAAATAAATGATGAAATGAAATATTTTAGGAAGGAGTATCATAATTATCTTCTTTTTTTTATCGTTGTTATTCAATTTGCTTAGTAAGAATTTGTGATTAACTTCTAAAAATTAATTTAATGTTATCAACGGAATACACGTCATCATTAAAACAGGAGTTAGTATATGTAAAATATATATTGTGTAAAAGTTGTAATTTTGTACAAATTGCAATGAGTTACAAGCAAATTGTTGCAAACTTTTATCAAAAATTACGATAAAACATTTTGTATGAAAAATTTACAGTAGGTACTCTATGTAAGTAATGTAATTTCATTAGAATATTCGATATATTTAATGGTGTAATTTTTTGCTCTTTTTATTAAAGTGACGAATTGATAAATATATAATTAAAGGGTCAACAATTTGATTATTTCCAAATACATAATTTTAATGGATCAAAATGAAATGATGGTATCAATTTATAGTATTAATTATAATTACTGGTGTTATGATTAGAGTAAACATTATGAGATGTATACATCACATGATATGTACGTGCTATTTGTATTACATAATTCAATTTATGTTCTTTAAATTTTGATCTTATCACAAGTTAACAATATATATATTATAAATATGTAGGTAAATTTATGTTTATTTGAATGATTTACACATATTACAAGTGAAAAAATACAATAATATATTATTGCATCTATATGAACAATATTATATACATAAGATTAACAAATATTTCTAAGGATATTAGTTTTATATTTAGGGAAGTAAAAATTATTCGTATGATGTATTTGATAATGTCAAAGTGTTTGATTCACATCAACCAAAAATTAGTAATTCTAGATGGAAAAATAAATGATGAATTAAAAAAAAAAAAATCAATTATCCCATACATTTTTTATCTTTCCCATTTATTTTATTGTCAATTGAATAAAAGGTGACAAATTTCCTAGCATTCTTTTAAATATAACAAAATGTATAATTGACTTAATCTAATCCATCTTTATATATATATATGAGAAAACGCTTAATTATTTTATTATACTTTTGTCACATATTTTATAAACAACTATGTTCATTTAAAATTTTTATTGTAATCGCTTGTTAACGCTTTTTTATTATTTGAGCGTCAAGGACAACTTTTAGGTAGATTTTTTATACTTTTATGGGAGTTTGATCGCTCTTGTAAAAGAAATGCATTTTTTTTGTTTCTTTTAATTAAAAATATGTCATGATGAGAGAGAATTAGTAATGATGAAATATTTTAATTGATTTCAGCTATGAAGCCACACGAAATTCAGGAAAAACTGGGTCTAACGCGAATTAGAGATCGGAATTGGTTTGTCCAGCCTGCATGTGCAACAACTGGTGACGGATTATATGAAGGACTTACGTGGCTTACGTCAAATCACAAGTCATGATCCTCCTTTTTGTTTTGCTTCCTTTCAGAACAATATTATCGTTTAATAACTAACATAACTTTTAAAAAGGCTGGATTCATACTACCACTACTATAACTACTACTTGTCACCTTGTTTGGATATAATTCAACCCTCATGGTCGTCATCATCTTTAAAGCAAATAGATAGCAAAACAATGAAGAAGATTGATATATAAATATATTTGCTTCCGTCTTCAGTTTTTGTTCATTTTTTTTACCTTCTGAATGCCATTTTAAACGATATTTTTATTCCAGAATATGCCATTTAATTTAATTCTTAAAGTTTATATTTAATAATGAAGGAAAATTAATTAAGTAAGAAATTACAATTTATGGTTTATTATTATTACTACTACTACTGATAAAGATGATAAAGTTTTCAAATATTTATTATTATCATAATTATTATTCAATTAGCTCTATTTTGTATTTATTTATTTTGAAAAACAAAAACAAGCAAAAACACAACTTCAATTATAATGTCAAATCGTATTTAAAACAACTACTAGAACAACAACACCTACAATACACATAAGTACTGTTTTTTTTTTATAAAGAAGATTGTTCATATTATTATTATAATACGAAAGAGATGATAAAAATTTACTACTATATATAATATATATTATTAAAAACACATAGTGTTCTATAAAAGTGATACTAGGATTAAAAATTACTCCATTTTTTGTATATAAATTTACTTTTTTAATATATATATATATATAAATTATTTTTGTAGTAGGGACTATACTTGTCTGTGTCTTCTCTCATTCTCTCTATCTATCTCTTCATAACAATAAAAAATATTAACTTATAAATAAAGTCTGATTTTTTAATAAAACAAAACAAATGTAGAGCCTATTTAGAGATGTAGTATTGTATAGATTTTACTCCCTTCCCTCATCAAATAAATAATTAATTTAATCGCATAGCAATATCCTTACAATGATTGTTGTAAAAAAATAATTTCTTTCTTTTTATGTACTATTATAAAACTTTTCCTGCATGTTTTTTCCTATTTCTCCTCTTTACAATACATTTGCTTTTATTTATAGGCTTACCGAAAAAACTGCGATATTTTTCCCTCAAAAAGAAGTATTTTTATAACATTCGCATCATAGTTGGGGGGGTCCTATCATTATGATTATACTATTCAATTAATATATTTATACATGTATATATATAGCATTTACTCCTTTTCTGCTTGGTTTTTGTTCAGGAAAAGATCTTAATGCACTGCCATTAATGTTAAATACATAGAAATACAACAACTCATAATTTTGTAATGAAAGTTTTAGTTATTTTAATATATATATATATACTTAAGATATATTTACGAATATTTTATTTAAAGGTTAATTTTATTTCTGAATAAGTATGTTATAATCCCATTCCCATACTTTTGATAGTGCTATTTCCTTTCAAGTAGGGGTTTGATAATTAATTGCCCGTGCCCTCTGTGTGCGACTCTTAATTATGTATACTTATTATATATAAATTGTACAAACTTAATAAATGGGATACAAAATCTTTTAGAAAGTATCTTTTGTATTGTATTTCTTGTGGAGTATTTAAACTGATTAATTAGCTATTTCTTGTTATTTCGACTGAAGACGGTTAAGTTAATTGGCAATGCTGTAAATTATTGTGCATTATCTTGAGTGGTGCCACATTTTCATTACTCTCTTATTTGATGTGTGTTTCAAATCCTGTAGTTCCACAGTTATCCATGTATGCGTGTATCTATTTCAGAAATGTTGAGGAAATTGTTACAATTCATCATAATCGGCCAAGAAGAATATAAATGAATATCTACATGCTCCTCTTTGTCCTTAGGCCGATTTAAATAGTCTGTTGTTATAAATAATCGTCTGTAGGTATAGATAGTCAAAATCTCAGATTAGAAATTTGTAGCGAATGAACGTTAGAAGAAAGACATTTTTTTATAATTGTCCATGCGTACTTATGTACGCGTCATTACGGAATGACCTCCGGTACTTTCTAAATAAACCTGTTTTATTACATATAATTACTCATTGAATGTTATGTCCGAACTTTTTAACAAGAGAAAATGGATTCATCATATCTATTTCATTTGGTTGTTGTACTTAAATAATTATTTGATTTGCATACCAATAATATAAGTTCTTCACAAGAGTTATTTTGGGTTTTAAAATGGATATTCATTTTTTTATTGAATTTACCTACATCATGACTCATGAGATAATATTTAGATTGATCGTTGGCGCACTTTTTCCACGTTTTTTACATATTAAAAAACATACAGCTGCTGTATAGATTAAAAGAAGGGGCTTTATTAATACCTAATTATAAAAGTTGGAGTTTCTTTTGTTTTGAAATTTAATAAATCAATATTTTTTTACCTACTAATATAAAATTTTAGTTGTGTTATATGTAATACCGCCAGCGACAGCTCACTTGCGTGTTTTTACAACTGTATTCACACAAATTGAGAACTCTATGGACTATGACTGAGTCACGTTGGTACCTTTATTCTGTCTTGCGTCTTTCTTACCAAAAGTTTTTTTTCTATAAATACTAAATTTGTATTTTAATTGTCGAGCAATAAATTAATTTTTACAGCTTCATTTCATTTTATGATATTATACTAGTTATTTGACACCCGTATCTATTTTTCACAAATTTCGAAATTCGACAAACAAAATTTTTGTCAAGGGGGAGAGGTTTATTACCGTCTAACAAAATTATTATTAATAGGTACTGCAATAATCGCATCGCCACGATTTATAATCCAAAAGATTTGAAAACAATGTACACAATTACAATATGCTGAATTTGCTCTCAATTTTGATTTTGACTAAAAAATTAATTACAAAATTAAGCATAAAACTTATAGTTTTCAATTAAAATTATTTTTAACAATTCACACATTATATATAATTTATTGTTTCTTCTTCTTAATAATGCTGGTTTATTATCCCTTATCTGCCATACTGAATCCCAGGTGGGCCGTACTTGACATTCTAGTTCGAAAATACACACAGGGAGAATATTGTTAATGACCAATAGGAATACATTTATTACTGAATAATGATGCATACAGGGGGTTAAAATATACTAATTAATAAGAATATAAATTGTACAGACAAATGAAGAGTTTATTTAATTAATTCACTTTGATTTCACCAATATTTTGTATCCTTTTATTACTTCCAGATAAATTGAAAAAAAAATATATTTTTTCATCCAATCATATATAAAGGTCAATTATAATGATCTTATAGATCAATAAACCCATAAAAACTGAGTAAATGTTAATCATTCACTACAACCAATGGACAATCTGAGGAAAAAGTTTGTTAAAACCATGCTAATTATAACTTAAAACTTATAATGGATTCATAT
The DNA here is from genome assembly GCF_016086655.4 of Lepeophtheirus salmonis. NCBI lineage: Eukaryota > Metazoa > Arthropoda > Copepoda > Siphonostomatoida > Caligidae > Lepeophtheirus > Lepeophtheirus salmonis. The sequence continues at coordinate 25,264,189 of NC_052136.2, forward strand.
ATCCTCATTATATTTTTTTGAAATTTGATATGTAGGTATCTATAGGGTGACGCTTTGAAATTTTCTCCTTTCCATTTATAAAGAAAAAGTCAATACAATTAGAATATTTAAATAAAATATCGAAAAAAATTATTAATAAGGTGTATAAATATATTAATTAAGAGTATTCCTCCTAATTCAAACATACCCAACGAATTTATTCCTGAATAATTAACCCCACACATGCTTAATGGAGGCCTTGAGGACTTCAATATTGGTGTGGTATGCATTTTCTGTCTATTACGTCAAAAAAATATTAATCAAGGGGATTGAGATCTTATAGCCTCTTCATTTTGGTCAATTCCAAAATTATTGTGTAAACATACGATGAATTTGTTGTAATGGTAATGAGTTGGCAGAGCTTAGTACTTTTGACAACCCGTCCCACACAATAGTTAAAATATTAGGCAATCCGTTGTCAAATATTTTTTTTTTGGGATTTTGACAAATATTTTGGTTAAGAAAAATACGATTTTGTCCATACATCATGACAAATCCGGTTTTTTCCTGATTGCACGCTAAACATATTGAAAAAGGCCTGAAATGTAAAAAATAAATAAGAATTCTAGAATATAGGTGTTGGATTCTTGGCAATCGTTAATTTTAGTGAAAATTTCAAAAAAAAGTTCTAAAGGTATCCTTGAGAGACACTATTTTTTTTAGTGGAAAAATTGATCGTTCAAATTATTTCAATTTTAAGAGTAAATGCCACGAGAATTAGTGGAACGAAACGCAAAAAAGAAAAAGAAGTCAATATCAATAGAAGTAAATATTTTTTGATATTTATCTATATTTTATAATCAGATGCTGACCTGAATTTTAGCTCTTTAACGCACTAAAACAGAAAGCATCCAATCCTTTTGAACTGCCCACATTGTTCTTCTAGTTCTATATATCACGTCGTTACCTTTATTGTATCACGCAATCTTTTATCCTAAACATAAACGGAAAAAAGGCCAGAAATGATCTGGTTGTAACCAAATGAGACAATTATACCAACTGCTATTTATCTCTTATGTACTCTCAGATTATCAGTCATATTATTTCTTCGCCATTTTTAATATGAATTACATATATATATATTGTAATATTAAAATCCTACATAGTATTTTATTCGATACTGTATTATAATATTGCTTAGTAATATTTTATTGAAAGCGTAAACATGCAATTGTATTTGATATAATGGCCAAAATTTCTTTATAGAAATAATAAAATGGGTAATATATATATTATATAAACGACGAGGGATCAATAAAAATTTGTATTCCGGTCCTTTTGGAAACGGAGCATAAGTATATAATAACTTATTACTTTGTTTACATATATGAATTACATACCAACTGCTAGTTATATATAATGAAATAACTATGACCGTGTTGGGGGGATTCGTCTTTAAATTTTTTGCCATGAACGTTTCAGCCTTGTAAGGATTTCGCCTTGCTACGTTTTCGTCTAGAATTTTTTTTGCCTTGGATAATAATAGAGGTAATATATTTTTGAGTTGATTTTTTTAATTTTTACCGTTGTATTCCAACTTTGATGAATTGTGATTGTCTAGCTTGTTTACCTTTTTGTTACTAATTTCTCAAAGTTGGAATACAAGAGTAAAAATACAACTAAAAAAATATATATACTAAGAAGAAGTATATTCCCTCTATTATTAGCAAAGGCAAAATAGTGGCAAGGCGAAAACGTCGCTAGGCTAAAGTGTGACAAGGAAAAAGCGCCATAAGACAAAACCGTCTCAAGGCGAAAGCTTCCCAGGGCGAAAGCGTTACAAGGCGGACATGTTCAAGGCAAAAAAAGTTCAAAGCGAATCTTTATAGAACCAACCATGACGTATCAAGCAAAATGAGGGTATTTGACAGCTGACAACAAAATACAATGTATATACTTGTGTTAGCGAAGTAACGGTGTGATGTTCTTTGGAGTCAACTTATGAAAATTAATGAATACAGTTCAAAGAAAAATAACCAGCATCTTTGTTTATTTGTAAAAGCTAGTCGCGATTATCTTTCTTGAAAAACGCTCCAAATTTTAAATTGTACTTTCCTTCTACATGACATCATTTTCACTAAGATTAGAGTAAAGTACTTAAGCTTACCAATGGAATGCTTTTAGTAATTCATTGTTATAACTATGTATTGGGAAGAAAAATATACGAGAATCATGAATGGCATGTCAATATTTTTCATTAAGGCTTAATCAAAGTATTTATTACTATTCTTAAGTCCTGACGTTTATATACTTCCAATTACTGTGTTATGTCAGTCCTTATTTAGGAGTGAAGACTCCAGTCCCGTCCAGTTCACTATCGATCCGGTCCAGAGCGTTAGTCCGCCCAAGAAATCCAGAGTGCGCTCCTGCTCAATAAAAAATGAGCGGCGATTATTTTTTTGAGATGAGTAGCTGTAGCTGTAGTTATCCTTAAAAAGGTGTTCAAATCTTTTTTCAATTCCTGCTAATAAAGCCTCTACTAGAGTCTTGCAAATTTAAGACTGTGCATCAATTTCCAGTTTTTCTTCACCACTGAAAGTGAAGGCAAAATGTAGCCAAGAAACATATTCTTCTCACCTTGCAATATATCTATGGCAGCAGTTAAATCCTTAAAACACAAAATGTATGCATGAATTAAGTCTGTCTCTGCTTTGGTGAAATACATCAATCCAAGATTGTCAAATAACTCATGAAGTGCATTACTACTTTTTTTCAAGAGCTCTGGAAGTGTTCAAAACACCATCAAATTTTCCATTCCACCTTGTCTCATTTGGTACTCTCATAATTTTCACTACAACATCTTTAATAGTTTCAGCTGCAATACTACTACAACTTTGTTTGTTCCAAAGTGACATTTTCAAAAAGCTTTGTAAAATAATTTTTTAAAGACAGGATCTTTGAAAACTGAGTCCATGTCTTTTTGTGCTATCAAATTTATACAGTGAGCAGCACATCTGAAATGATTTGGGAGGCGAAATTCTGAATCTTTTATAAAGTCAGGTGTTTATTCAAAAAATTGAATATCTTCATCCAGGAAATCATTTTCTTCTTCTTCTTCATTATCTTGGATTGCATAATTTTCAAAACACTTAAGGAAATTTCTTGTATTGTCGGTAATGATTCCTCCATCGCACTTATTTTGCAAGCCATAGTCGAAAATAATGTTTTTTAATCTAGAGCATACAAATACTGCTTGACCACGAGAAAAATCCGATTTTATACAATGGCAAGATACACCTATATAGCCTGTACAAATGTCTTGAATGAGTTTACTAAAATGTTCATCCCACACTAAAGTTGACGGCTGAGATTACTTAGATTTAACAATAAATTCAGTTATTAACGAATTTAAATAGTTTTGAGAAATGTGAGCTCTAGAACTTGAACCTTTAGTTTCAAAAAAAAGATTGGATTAAGGCTTGAGACTTTCAACTTTTTCTTCACTTTATCGGATTGAATGATTTTTCAAATTTTTCAAGGACTTTTGTACTTTTTTTTTTCAACACGTAAAAAAAGAAAAAACATGGTTCCAATAACATTTCAAAGATTATTTTTCTGCTTCCATTTTTAATAGATTTTATCAGGATTTTTTCAAAATGTCCTGGAATCATTTCAAATAAATACCAAAATTTAACTCTATATAGACGAGTTGTACTTTCAGAAGTGCAACATAAAAATTAGTCTTTTTTACTGAAGGTGCGAAGATGTTAAAATCGATCACAGCCTCGTTTAATTTTGTTCTAGATGGATCTGGGTCATTAATGAAGAACTTTGTAACAGAGAAGAATAATTACCCATATATTGCGTTTTTTCCTTTACGGCTTTAGGTGAATTTGAGCATATTTATTGGTAAATATTCTTTCATTTTTACAAAGTACTTCATTGATACAATAGAACAGTCTGTATGATTTTTTAGCGTCCTTGTGAAGGTATATTCTTGTATTTGTTTCTTCTGATGAATTGATGTACATCCATTTTAATTAATTGTCTCCTTTATTCACAAATTGATATAACCATATTATATTTATTTCATTTTGTAAAAAGTGATGGAGAATACATGCAGTACATTCATGTATAACTGTTGTTTAGTTGCTTTTTTTCTCTTCCCAATGACCAAGGATGTGTCAGGATGTTCATAATACGTCTAAAAACCATGAGGGAAAACACTTATATGAAATAGATTTTATTCTAATATCAGTTTTGTAAAATGTTTTCAAACCTTATCACGATAATAAATAAATTAAATTGTTATCTATTATTCAGACGAATGTATATATAAATCAGAAAGGAACGTTCGTGCTTGATTAGATCTAACGGCAATTCTCCCAAATATTCAAAATACTACTAAGAACAATTGATAGAATTAACATTACCACATCCAAATCAGATAATATTAAGTGCTGATGGGAAGTGGTTTCCATACGGTGTATCTTAAGGCAAGTTCAAGTGTGCCGTACGATTTATGACAACCATACATTATTTGCAATAACTTATAATATTCCAAATCATTGATTTAATGGAAATAGGTATGTAAATAAATTTTTATTTGTCTTTTGGTGCCCTTAAGTACAAAAAAGTTTGGTAACCATTGTCTTAGGGGACATGTAATCACAAGGTATCGTTCAATTTCCTCCATTTAAGCCGGATAATTAGTTTGAGATTAAACACAGGGTTCTCAAGTTTTTTAACTTACCCCTTCGTGAGATTTTGAGATCTTATGTTAATTTACAACATAAAAATATAAGAAAATCGTATTTCAGTTGTTAAAATTCGTTTACTAAAGAAAAAAATTCATCTTCCAACGTAATCTCCACACAGAAAGAGCTGGCGGTATCTTTGAAGGAACGGATGTCTGAGGGTTCTTAAAGTGGTCACCTACATGAAAGGCAAACTCGTCAACCGAAGACAGGAGAGAACCACAGCTACAGGATAGAAAAAAATATTCTACCTTATCTTGAGATATAACTTTAACCGTCTTGTCTTGTAATCTTTAAAATTATTCTTTAACTCTCGAATCTTTTGATGTTATCTCATAAGATGCAGAAAACTGAAAAAGTAATACAAATTTATATAAATGAGCGAAAATTCGAGGGATTTTTTCGCTCTTCAAAACAATGAAAGCCCTCCCGCTCTCGCTCAAGAATTTTGAATGGTGGTCTAAAGAGCGGCGCTTACAAATGCTTTGGTCCGGTCAAACTCTGTACTGCATATCAATCCTAAAAGCTTATAAAGTTCGGTCCTTGATGACGTAACTCAACTTTATTTCTTATTTTTTAATCAGTTCTCTTACTGACAGTTCTTAAGACTGATAGTCTTAAGAACCGGTCCGAAGTACTAATAGGACCGTTCCTAAGACTGGACTGACCCTAATAAATACGAAATGACTCAATATATATATCCGATGATGACGCCACTGGATGATATCTATGATGGTGTCATTGAGTATAGTTATTACTTAGGACGAAGTTTGCTTTCTATTCAGCCACGTCCTTAAGTTTTAAGAGGGGCGTCAAATTTTTATTTAGACAAATACATCTGTTTTTGATTTGACATAATATCTCTATATATGAAATAATGCAGTTATAATCTGTTCCTTTGTATGTTTGTCCAAGAAATTATAACTTGGAAGAATATCATTTGTATCTTTGTAGATATATTCCGTTTTTAGAGTATATAGGTTTGTTTCATTTTTTACAGCACAATAGTTTTTCGGTTGGGGAGCATAAATCATTTTCAAAATTTCGGTTCTCTTTTTTTTTAGCATGCTACTGGCTAGTGATGGATTTTGGGTTCCAATTTTAGATCCAGGTAATTTATTTTTTAATTATTAAGTTATTTTACATACTTTTTCAATTCTCGGGTGCTATTAGCGTTAAAAATGTTTTTTTTTATAAAATTTTCAATATTATTCTTAGGTTTCCTTTTCAAATTACTCATGTCAAAGGTCAACAAATTAACAAGGACTAGAATCGTAGTGGTTTTCTTTCCTAACTCATGAATCCATACAATTTCCAAACAAGCCACTAAAATATGAATAAGAAGTATATATATCCATTGCTAGCTAACCTTCAAAACATAAAACATTCTCTGTCCATTTAATTTGAGGAGTATGATCTTTATTTTTCAATGACACGCCGGACAGAATTATTACAGTAGTTATACCAACATTATTTAACTCCATGCCCCTGAGGTTTAAACTAATAAATCATCTTATAATATGTAACTGAGGACATTGCGAAAAAACGTTTCTATTGGTGTTAAATGAATTAACACAATCTTAACATGGAGTACTGAAAAACATAATTCCTGTGGATATTTGAAATTGAGATGTGAATTTTCTTCCATCAGCTATTCGGGAAGTTAGATGCATAATTCTATGCATCCAATTCCTATCTAGATTTGATTCCTTAAAACAGTCATTTCTATTGGTTCAGACACTTGAAAAAAGAAAAAAAAAAATGAACTGGGCTCTGATGCTTATTTGATTCTATTTGGAGGTCAGTACAATGTTTCTATTCGTTTGAGTATTCAATTTACTTCATTGGGTTACAATTTGTTTTTCTACAAAATGAAAAATCATAATTAAATTCTTGTGTATCACTTAAGAAAAATAACTTTAATGCAACTTTGGAAATTCAGTAACATAACTTTAAAATTGAAACTACGGAATTCCTTTACAGTTAATGAATGTCGTAAAAAAATCCTTTTTAGAAGTCACAAAAATGGCTTTTGAAGACTAAAACTTTTCAAACATAACTTTTTCATTTATATACAAGAGAAGATCTAACGAAACCCATAATCATTTGTTAGTGAGACAATTCTTCCCATCTATAGGATTACTATTTTATAATTTTTTGAAACTGGTCATAGCTTAACAACTAATTCAAAATCAACCAATTAATATTTAGAACACTGAAAAAGAAAAAATAAGTAGGAAAATCGACAATAATAAAAATACAATTTTTACATTTGTACATTTTTATGCAAATGGAGTAACATCGTGACAACATTTAGGAAGAATGACGTGATGGTATTGTATATCTAATAGTTAATTTGGAATCTTTAACTTTTCCCTTTTTGACGGAAAGTTTGAAAGATGTAATACATATGTTGTGAGAAGACATGAACTTTAACATAAAATTATCATTAAAAGCCTTCAAAAATATTTTTGAATAAATTATGGTTTTCGTCTAATAACAAACTCATTTTTTTTTTAAATAATAAGATTATTTTTTACTGATATGGCATGGAGTTAATGCACTCCATAATATACTTAAATAATTAAGAATTATCTCTTCCAATAACCAAACTAATATGATATTATTTCTGAGCCATTTGCTGATTAATTGGACAGTTAATATAAAAATAAAAAGCCATAATTATTTCTAAAATACACATGTATTTTAATGATAAAATGTTCTATTTTTGCGTTTAGGAGAGGTGGAGACAAACTACAAACCATACACCCCATATAGTCTGGCAAATACTTTTGTGGTCTGCCAAAAAACTTCTATAAAGTTTGATAAATGTGATTCGATGAAGTGTATTTAAACTTTTTAAATATAAATTGATAAAACTAATGAACATCTTTGTTGTATCTTTCAACTTTTCGTTTTTTAAATAGATAATGACAAAAAAAAAATGAAATTGATGGTGAGTTAGCCAATTTTACCAACTATAAAGCTATTCTTAGAGATATCAAAACTTTCGAAATTCTCGCATGTATAAATTTAAAAAAAGTATACGTTTGTAACCTGCAAGGTATTAATGCCATTAATAATTATTATACCCAAAAACTAGAAATCAAGTGGCGAAATGATGACCACGTGATCAGTATTTGTCCAAATTAGTGTTCTACCTATTTTTTTATATTAGAGGCGTTGAGGTATCCTGAATATAACTGGTGGTAGAACAAAAAAAGGTGATCATATATTATTACATAAAACAAACAAATTGATATAGAAAAGTAAAAAAATCGGATTACAAGGTAGCAGCAATGAATATGTTGAATAATAATCCGGTTGATAGGATAGAAGTATTTTATATTGATATTGTAGTCAGTAATGGGCAAGTTAACTTATCTTTTTAACTAGTTAAGTTAAAGATAGTTATTATTTTATTTTTATAACTAGTTGAATTAAAGTTAATTTCGATTTCTATGAAAATTAACTTGTTATACTATTAATCTCTAATGCACACAGACTACTTAGAATAAATACTTATACTTTAGTTAAAAACGTGGAATTACAAAAAACTAAGATCCTTAATCTAAAATCCAAATTATGTATACTAAACCATCTAGCAAATACTTAAAGAACGTCCAGTAATTATAAAACTATATTAATATATTTTTTGCATCAATAATCCTGTATTTCTTAAACTATTTAAACTAAAACGTGCCTGAGAGTTGTGAAACTTATTTGTTTGCCGCTTCGAGAAATGTTCAAGGCACGAAAAACTATCGGAAATATGTTTTTAATCAGTTCACAACAATCTACTAACAGTTTGCGTGCTTATACAACATATTTTTGCTGATTGCTAGATCTGGTAAGGCTTACAAGATTGGGCAGTAAGAAAGATTATACACACAGTTGTATATAAGTCACCAGGCCAAATGATGAAGTATATACCCCTCACTAATAACCCAGTTCAAGGAAGAATATATTTAATGGCTGAAAAAATAGAAGATGAATTCTGCAGCATTCTTGCTGTAACATGATTTAGCTTGAAGTTAGATGAGTCCATTTGATTAAAAAATGAATATATACTTCTCGCTTACGTTTTTTTTTGTCAAAGAGGAAAAGTTGGTTCAAGAAATGATATTTGCAAGCAATATTATAATAAATGCTGAAGGAGAGTCAGTATTTGATATCATTGATAATTTTTCCCAAGAGAAAAATAACCCATTTGCTAAAATTCTTGTGGTGTAATAGATGGTGATCCATCCATGATAGGTCGTCATCATTCCTTCATCCGTTTCTTGAAAAGCCGTTCCTGGTGTACTTGAAGTGATTTGTGCAATCTACGAGCAGCATCTAGCAGATAAAAATTTTAGTGGTCGACTTCAGAATTCAATTCATACTGCTATCACCTCGGTAAATAAGATCCAGGTGCATTCCCTCAATTACAGACTGTTTTGAAAGCTTGGCATTGATATTCATGAACAGTTTAACTTTTATTCCTACACACAGTAGTTTCATGGGTATCAAAGGGAAACTTCATGAAACTTTTTTTTTCTTTTTTTGAATCTATAACTGAGTTTTTGTTTTTTTCAATTTTACAAATAAAATTGAAAAAAAAAGAAGACAAGCAATGGAAACGGGTTGAGTAGAAGATGCAAAAAAAGAGACTGTTTATTTGATAATAACATCTAATGATATGAAAAACTCTACCTGGAAGTATTTCGTAGAAAATTAATTGAAACGCTGATGTGAAGCCCACTTTATTTGATACGAAATTGTATTGATACAATATTTCATTAATGACATAATTATGTATACATATATATATGAAAACATTCTTTCAATTATTTTGATCCTTTAAATATTGTACCATTGAATTTAAAGGACGATAAAATAAAGGATTGTCTCTTGTACATAGATAAAATTATTCTTTTGGAAGAAAAGGACTCATTTCAATATCAGTTAATGGAAAATAATTTGGGACATATTATGTCAGAAATATTTAACAGTTTTCCGTCATAAATATATCCTAATACACTTAGGAACTGTCATCACACATTAGGTTACTTAGTTAAAAGTATCGAACATCGACGAAAGTATATCCATAATTGAAATAACGAAGTAGAGTTATTAATATGTAGTTTTTGGATATATATACATATATATAATATAAGTAAGTATAGATTACTTAAGGACGCTGATATCACATAAGTTCACGCCTACTGTTGTACATACATATATATATATCCCAACAACAGCTGACATTGTGATAGCAACCTCTTGAAGAAAAACTTTGCCGCTAGCTCTATATATATTCTCTATAAGTTTGCGTGCGACGTGTGCAATTTCTATTAATAATACAAACAGACGAGTTAGTTTATTATTTTGCACTCATCCCAAATAAAAGTGTTTCAACTCCATTTTTATTTATATATTTATTCACTTACCCTTTATGGAATAATTATAATTTATACCTATATATTGTACAATGTACATATAAAAAGGATGATGATTCTATTAATATAATTACGTATATTTATTTCCTTCCTTGTCAAAATTGTAGCAAATTAAGAATATTATGCTGAAACTGATTGGCTTTTATATCTTGCATTATCCTTGCAGACATACACTCTGAACAATCACATTATCCTTTGCCAAAAAAACAAAAAACAACAACACAAGAAGCGTGTGTAAGTCGAACTTTTCTCGAGGGTAAATAAATTTTTACTTTTCTCCTCAATAAAGTGCTTTATCCTCTGCTCCCGTTTCTTTATCCTTCGGTCGGTCCCATATTAATCCATATATAACAACCTATGCGACTACCGGTTCCAATCGTCCTAAGAGGGGGTTCAGAGCCTCCTAGAGATACAAACCCTCGTGACTATAAAAAGAAGACACCTTTTCGAGTGGGGGATGTACTCAATGCCAGTACAGACAATATTTCATTAGAAGATACGAAAAATGGAAGTGTTAGTGGTGTTATGCCTTTTGGTTCGAGTGAAAATGATCGTAAAAGCAAAGGAACGCGAACCACTCAAAAAAGACGAACGTCGGTTGGGAACATTGTAGCGGCATTAGAAGCGGAGATACGGAGTCGGAAGGAGCGTGAGGGCTCCTTGGAGCCAAAGTGTAGTGGACAAACGAGTGAAGATCGTCCATTGCCTTCATATATCTATGGAATCGGCAGGGGTAAACTTTTATTATTGTCATTGACTATTTGCTTTTGTATTGTGGCTCTATGATGTCCAACTTTGTATTTATATTTACTTAGGGTAAACCCATATCAATTAATGCAAATAATATACTGATTGTTGGATTGATTCATTGAGTGAAAGGATGATAGAATGAGTTCATTATTTCTAGGGAAAGTTGACATCATAGTTCAATAATTGCAATTTTAATCAACTTTCAAATGACTCATTTGGAAATTTTCTTCTCGTTTGTGATAGTAGATTATATATACTTAAGTACAATATCCCCTGAATATTTGCACAGAGCTTTTTTTTAAATTTTCCAATGAACATTTTGAAATTCTACAAATAAATAGATAATAATTGGCCCGTTTGTGTTTGTTACTATGGGATTTGACCTCTCAGATAGTAATCCAATACTTTGCAAGTAATTAATAAGTGTCCATCATTGGTTTATAAATGCATGGCCTCATGAATTTTATTGAAGTATGAATGAGCATATACTTATTTATGTACTTAAATGAAGCCTCAAAACATTTCCGCTTTTTAATAAACAAATGATTAATTATCATCAGTTAATTTAAATCTAACACAATTATATTTTGTGTGGAATTTAAAATTACATTACCTTCATATTCCTATAGAAATATGAAGAACCAGGAACTGTCTTATCTTGTGAATGCTGTTTTTTGCTACTTTTTGAGGTAACTCATTCCCTTCCTTAACCACTTACATATACCTGTAATGTAATACATTGTTTCCATCGAAATAGGTCCTATTTGAAACGATTATGTCGTATTTTCTATGTTAAAAGTTGACAAACCCATCTTATTTATATTATTATTGAATTAAGGTAATTGCATTTTGAATCTTTCTGTGAGTAATTCAATTACTCTTTGTTCACAAAGAATACATAAAAAATATATAGAAGCCAGGTGAAGGAACTTAGTTATTATATACATACATGGGTGCATAATTTGTCATTCTTTGTTCTCATTTAAATTGCATTGATACTTTATTTATTAGGTATTTTTAATAACATATTATCATGTATTTAGAGCATTTATTTACATTAACGAATTGTTCTTGCTGATGTTTATTATAAATATAACACCTCTAAAATTATATTTGTAATTTTTCAAAAACACATGATTTTAGCACTTTTTTGATGAATACTTTTAATGATCCATTAATTATATAATGGCAATTGCATCCATGAATTTTTTGAGTAAAAAAAAACTGTCAACCTGCTCAAATCGAGGATTTCAAAACTCATTTATGAAATATATTTAAAATGATAGAGGGTTATTTTTAGTTGTATTCAATGCAAAGGTGTTCATGATTTTTTTTTTTACGAGTCTAGTCTCGAGTTCAAGTCAAGTCTGAAGTCGTAGTTTCATTAAACTTAACTGTGAATCGAGTACAAATTGTGAGTATGAGTCCCCAACTCTGACCCAATGTGACATAAATACGAACTCATGCTTCAATTCGAAAGATGGAGGAATACCCTGGTGACTTCATAACCTTGATTCAAATAAAGAGAAGTCAAGAAAGTTTTAAATAAGAGTTAATCACATCAATACTTACATATATATTATTACATACTTATTAGTATCTGGTCCAGTATTAAATCTTACAATAACAGTTATCAGCTGTCTATTTTTTACTTATTTTCAATGTTCTGAATGTTGTTTGGTTGAATTTGAATTAGCTTTTGTAAAAGTGTGAACAGGTCCAAAAAAATATTCATAGATGGAAATATTTGTCCCAATACAGCTAATCTTTTAATATTTGTCTTTTTGGGTGGAAATGTTGAGGGATACAATAAAGATAACGACGTTTTAAGCATTCAAGGATTCCAATTACTTATAGCCACAGGATACACTAACAAGGGATGAAAAAACAAAAATAAACTAACGCATTGGTCGCCATACCAAACATACTTTTATGTTTAATAAATAAATCCTCATTTTTTTTTTTTTTTAATTTGGATATTTTGAAAACTTTTGGGATAAATTAAATTAATAATAAGGAGGATTATGATTTATAACAAATGAGCAAATATCAATCACTGAAAAAACTTAGAAAGCAACATTAATAGATAAGAGTTTTTTTAAATAAACAACAATATAATTTTCTTATATATACAAAAAATGTATCGTTCAACAAGGATATGTTCTTTTTAAATCAGCAATATAATCTATCTTATCAAAGTTTTTCTGCTTACTACTTTGCCCAACATGATCCCTCCCTCTTTTCTGTAAGAAAGTGTATCATGAGTCCAGAGATAATTTTACGAGCAATAACGTTTACTTTGTTACGAAAACTATGACCAAATCCACATTCTTCTTTGATATTATATTGTTCAGACTTCTACCTCTATTTGCTGAGTGTTGTCAGGAGCAAATACCGATTAATTGCTTTCTGATTTTATAATTAATTTTCAGAGGATATGGGTTTTCCAAATGCCGAAATTACTATCATTTCTGATGGTGTAGAGAGGCCACCCACCACTCCAATCTTTTTTGATGGCCTTTATCTATTTCTCTCTCCTTGAGATTAGATGATAACTTATGTGAACATCTGTTTTTTTTTCATATAAGCCGGATGACCTGTTTTACATCCTGGGCATTAAAGCGATCTAGCATTCTCACATAAGGTAAAATCAAAAGTTTCATATATTTTTTGAGAGAAACATAATTTCAAAATAAATTGTTATCTATTCATAGTACATTCAGGGGAATAAGTATATTAATTTATAGAAAATAAGAAGGTAATGTTATGACAACTAATGTAAAGCACGCAGAATTTTTTTTTTTTCTTCTTCTTCTTCTTATCCTTCTCTTGTGTAGTCCATGCATATAATAACACGATCATTATTGTATCTCTTAACCTTTTCTCCACTAAGAGAAATAATGAGGAAGCCCTAAATCAGTTACTCGTTAGCAATTCTCACCAAATACAGACCTATTCATTTGAATCCCATTTGAATAACAATATGATTGTTTTGGATAATTTTATTTTATTTAAAACATGTATTGATAATAAGTTAAAATAAAACTTATGTATGGACTGTCTACATAGTATTAAATCCAACCAAATTTGGTTCATAGTCTACTAAGAACTGAATGTACTTCAAATGTATTTATTCATTTCGGTTGGATAAAAATCAACTTACAATGAAGAAGTCATTTGAATAGTATTGTTTTATCGATGGATAAATAAATAAACTATGCATTTTTTTACAGGTGTAAACTTTTCTTCTGTTAGTGTTCTGATCGTTGATTTGTTATGCTCGAATAATATTTTTTGTTAAACAATGAAAGTCCTCACAAATAAATAAAGAATAGTCCAACTGTTGGAAATAATTACGTAATTGGCTAACAATAATTGATTTTGGGCATGTTTTCTTTCGTTTTTTGAAAGAAAAGTTGAGAGATACCTACATAACTAATGTCAATTATTATTCTTTTATGAATTGAACATTAAATAATTACGAAAAAGGTAGCAATTTCAATAGTTATTCTCATAGGATGATCCTTTTCTGAGATACAGACAATAAGTACAGATTGAAATTTCTACTATTGTCAAGGACATTGGGGGCAAGTCCTTGGTCCGCACCACCCGTCCCATGTTGTCCATGGCCAATATGGAGGCCAGGTACATTTGATGCAAGAAGATTTTGAACAACATGAAAAGCAATGGGGACAGAATTCTCATTTTTTCCGATGAGAAAACTTTTACAGTGGATCCAGTCTTCAACCGCAAAAATGATCGCTACATTAGCCTTAATGGTTATGTGGGATCTGAGAAATATGTGTCTATGACCAAGCACCGAGCCAGCATCATGATGCTTGGAGTTGTTGGCTCAGATGGTAAAGCCATGCCTCCAGCCTTCTTCCGAGAGGGCTACAGGCTCACCTCGGAGGACTACATGAAGGTGCTCAAGGCCAAGGTGGTCCCATGGATCAGGAAGGAGTATCCTGGCAAGAGGGTGTGTTTCCAGCAGGATGGGGCACCCGCACACACAGCCAAGAACACCCAGAAGTGGTTGAAGGAGAATGTAGAATTCTGGCCTAAGGACTTCTGGCCCCCTCCTCCCCCGACCTAAACCCCTTGGATTTCAGCATCTGGGCGCACATTGAGAGGCAGGCTTGCAAAAAAACACCACAGCAGTACCAAAGCTCTCAAGGCCAGTATCACCAAGGCCTGGGCCAAAATGGACCCCACCTACATCAAGAACACCTGCTCCTCCTTCCATCCCCGTGTTGTGGCTGTTATGGAAGCTAAAGGCCAAATTGTTAAAACATATTATAGATTATAACCAAGCGAAGTTTTTTTTTATTAAAAACATTTCTCTGTATCTCTACTTTTAGTCCTTGTAGATCTTAATGAAGTTGGAAGTTAGAAATCAGTCAGGACTTTCCGGACACCCGGTATATATATATACAAGAAAATAAGAAAAGAGAACAAAGGGGAAGAAAACACTAATATATTACAAATACATACATGATGATATCCATATGGTCCTTTTAAATATATTTTTGTATTCTGAAATACATTTCAATTAATTTATATAGTATTTACCTTACCATTGTTTTTATTAAGTTAGGAGTTTAAATTCAATTATTTATTTTAAAATCAATTGGTTCTGGCTAATACAAAATTATTTAATTTAAGTTTATTTAATCCCTTGTTTGAATCAAAAATAGTGATTTCCGTACTACGCATACAGTTCATAATTTAGGAAGATGAAAGGCATAAGGAAATTGATTATGAGGATGACAACGGTTCTTTTAAATGTTTGATAAGAAATCGATAAGATCCAAGACCATTATCGCGTTTGGAAATTTCGATACTACGATAGCACTTCATCAATTGTATGCTACGAGAACTTATATTTAACCTAGTACAATGAGGATTCCACTCAGACTTGAGGTTAAAACTTACCCTGGATTAACTCTACCTAAAATATGTGCTACGAGAACTTATCTTATCTTGACCTAGTAGCATGAAGGCTCTACTCGGAATTGATTTTGTTATAACTCATCCTATCCTCATTGCCTACCGTTGCTGTAAATTATATTTACTTACTCAAATAACTAAATAAATACACTTTTTGCTTCAGAATCGAATTACATTTTTTATTAGAACAAATTATTTTTTATTGCGTTTAAACATTAACAAACAATACAAATTATTTGAAGTATTGAAGATATTCTGATAATAAAGGCTTCCTTCTTCCTCACTGTTAAGCTTTTTTAACTTTTTTGATTTATTATATTGATATTTTGGTGGGAGGAGGATACTTCTTCTCAGACTTAGTTAGCCTGTATCCACTGAGGCATCCAGGCGTGACACAAAGTTTTCCCATTACTTGGATGAACTTATACTTCAACAGTTTACAGTCTACTCAAATTTCCTCTGTGAAGTGAAAATGAATCCTACTTGGTAGCCTTACTTTGAATGGTTGCGAGAGTCTTCCCTTCCTTATCTAAGAATTCATTGGTATAAATTATAAAAATAATTAATAACTATCTTATAATTTACAAATACCGCAATATTGTAAAGATGAGATATTATTATAATAGCTAAAAATTCACATGACGTAATCTTAAAAGATTGCCTTCAGCAATCCAGCCTGATATTAGGCCAAGCGACAGTAACACCACTGGCGGATAATGTATATTTTTTAGTTTGCTCGTGCCCTATTCCGACGTTATACGCCACAGTTAATTGATTCATATATTATCTAAAACGACTAGCGCTGAAAATGTGTGGTGCAAAGGCATTTCAACTACCCACGACCCAACTATTGAAACACTGAAATTAATTTTTTGATATTTTTTCAACGAGTAGAAAAGTCACAGAATTGGGGAGGAAGTTCTGAGTGTAGACTTGACTTGAGCTGCTTCTGTTGCATATTGTAGTGATGGTAGCAAATGCTCTAGAAATACCCTGTAGTATCAATGTAGATAATTGTTTCATCTGAAAAACTTATTTTATAAATCCTCTGAAAATATTAAATAAAGTATGTTATTTTTCACTTCTATGGATCATTCAGGTACCTCAATGTCTGAATTAACAACTAATTGATTAATTAGAGAAGATAATAAAAAGTGACGGCTGTCAATTATTATTCAAATGATTTCTTCGTCAGTTGATTGTTATCACATCGGAATTAATTAATTAAAATTTTATCAAAATGCATTCAAGATTTTCAAAACTATTCAATTTATGATTTTACTTGATATGTTGCAATTTACTGACATTTGAACAAGTATGTACAAATGTACACGATGTGAAAATAAAAATGTGTTTTGTATGTATGTTTTACAATTTACTTAAGTACATTGTACTTAAATGCACTTAGTTGTACCCATATTATTCTGTTCCCGAGTTGTCGTATCATTTCTCTATCTTCTACTCATTTGTATGCCTTAATACTTTTAAGACACCTATCATTTAAAAATGCATAGAATATACATTAAGGATATGAATTTTTACATCTAAATATAACTAAGTTATTCGTTACAACTCTTGGAGATAACAGTCTATATCTCCATTCTAGAGGATTTAACGTGGATTTTTACATTTATCCAATTCCAATCAACGTTCAAGATACTTTTTTTTACTGTAAACAAATGATATTTTGAGTCACAAAACCTCCATATTTGAAAATATTATATGTATATATTTTGAATGTAAAAATTAATTACAAATCACAGCTAACTTTTGAAAGACTTATCTACATATTTTGTCTCTAGATCCTAGAAATATATTGGTAAACACGCAGTTAAACTTGGCATAATTTTCGACAAAATGATTCAACAGACCAAATACAAGTACTTTTTTTTGTTCTAATATGGACAAGAACCAGTCCAAGTTTAGAGCTGTAGAATATGGGTATTTTATTGAAGTCAATCAATTTTATACATGAAAGAATAATAATTTATATTATTAAACTTAATTTTTGTATTTTTACTTTTTTAGAATGACCACATTCTAAAGTTCAATGGAGTATCGTACATGGTTTTGAATTTATAATGGTAATTGTGATAAAAGTTTACTACGATACTTAGAAATTTGTGTCAAATGACATATCTAACATCAATGTACGGATAAGTAATTTGGCAGATTACCAATTAATCTGCAGATAATTATTCATTTATTGCATATGAATTGAGTCTTACATAATTTTTTCCCTCTTTTGAAGAAATTGGTGTTGAAGCAAGCAAAAAATAATCAATAATTCTCCCTACAGTTCAAACAAATAACTTATTTTAATCAAGAGTTAAGGAAAATCATGTCATTCAATGGCACCGATACCAAAGTGGAATAACTACATTCTTCAGTTAAGAAGAGATAGATAGTTAGAAAACAAATCTGTGTGTGTCGGGTCCTAAACCAACAGTATCTAAATCTCTAACTTTTGTACTATTCATGGTATAGTAAGATATAACTCAAATTCAGTAGATCAGGAGCAAAAGTATGTATATCAACGACCAACTAGAAAATACTTAAAAATTGTGTAATGCATTATACAACAATAGCCTAATTGGTTAATTATCATATTACCATTTCAGGCCATTTTTCAATCTACTTCGAGGGAAAGGTTGAGATATTTAAGGCACATTACTATGTGATATATCCTATAAACGATTGATAAAATTAACAAGTTCGTTCTTTTTCCATATGTAAGAACTGTTTTTTCAAAAGTCATCAACTTTTTCTGGTTACATATCGTATTTTTTTTATATAGATTATTTTTCTAAGGGAAGTAGCAAAATATTTCATTGAATGACCCTTGAATCTCTTTAACTAAGTGATATTGTATTTGCAGTATTACTTCATAAATAATAACATTTTATTCAATGTAGGTATTACTTTTTATATATATTTAATTTTGGACCAGAAATTTACGGTCAATCCTTGAGAACAGTTCCTTATTATTTTTCGACTATATAATTACGCACAAAATGTACGAATTGAAGGTATTTTTATCCCTTAAAAGTTGAGATCTAGAGAAACAAAAGATAGTTATAATTGTACAATTTCTTAAAAAAAAAAAAAAAAAGAATGTACATTTTTTTGAATGCTCATTTCAAGAATTACTAATATAGCTTGGCTATCAAATAGAATATAATTTTTTTTGAAACGAGTACATTTAAAAATTTATAAAGTTATTAATATCCATTGACCGGAAAGATACTCACACTTTCAGTTGGTGTGATAAATAATCATTCATAATCATTTCAATGTATTTTAATCATTGATTTATAATATTAAACTTATTGTTTTTAGGCATTTCATTACTTAGTCAAAGGTATTAAAATTTGGCTGTGAAATTCGATGGCTCAACATGATATTATTATTATTTTTTTTTTTGAAAGGAAATGCATATACTTATGTACATATGTTATATTCGAAACGGAATATTGGGAGAATAGTCCGTGATGAAAGTATAGATACATTTTGTATTTTTTATTTATTATTATGAGAAGACTACTTATAAATACATTAAAAGGAGTATTTACTAATAGGAAACTAAACATGATTACCTAAGAAATCACTCTATCATTAAATAATTTATCATTTTCAACAAACACATATTTGTATTAGGGGAAAGAGGGGTTAGTTGACACAAAATCACTTTTTGACATATTACCTAGCTAGTGGAAGTGATATTTAGACTTGAATTTGTAGGTTGGATAAGTTCAAAACAATATGCAACTTTTGACACCAATTTTATATCAAAGTTAATGTTTGGTACCTTATTTGTAATAACAATTTTTATGTTGGGAATTCTTGAGCTAACTTGCCCATTAATGGAGAAAGTTGAGACAGCTCAGGGGCATATAATTGATAAATAAGGGTTAAAAAGTAAAGAAATATATCTAATGTTTATAAGTAAGATGGGATTTTTGCAGAGAAAAAATACATTTTAAAGATTAGAAAAGGAAAAACGGTTGGTTGTTTGTTTTGATTAATGAGGACACTTAAGACTAAAGTTCTCATTAAACATCACATTTTACTATTTTTTTTTTCAAACTCTTATTTGTATTATTGTATAATTGGTGAAAGAAGTATTGAGTAGTTACATTTGAGTGTCCTCATAAAAACGGAGAGTAACATTGAGAATTTCGTGGGTCTTCTATATATATATTATTAAAGCAACCTTTGTTTTTAGTCGATGCCTAATTATTCGGGGAAATCCGGGTACTACTGCTAGTTTGTAAATAAAAAAACATATTTCACATTAAAATTAAAAACATTAGAATATCTACATATTTTTTAACATAGCCGCCAATATCTAAAAATGATGGACAATTCCTCCTCCAGCCAACTGCATTTCTGAAAAGATATGAGCAGTAGAACATCAATGAATTAAAAAAAATAATGTCAATTTTTGTTTCATCTCCATGCCAGATGCAATCATAAAAAGTGTGACACCTGGTTTGCAAGCTTGCATTTCTGACCCTTGACTTAACCGATGAACAAGATTTAACTCTTAAGTTAGCCACTATTAGGAATATTTTTATAAAATAAAAAGTGTGTCAGAATTTTATCTATTACTTGTAAGTTCAGAAAATTTGTTAGAGCTCCTTATTATGGCTACTCATCACTATTAATGAGCCATACCTAATACACCAATAGAGATTTTCCCTTCAAAAGTAATGAAGAACAATAAGTAGAAAATTGTGGTTGTCTGCAAATTATTTAATTCATATCTCTATAGTTTTATACCCATAAATACGATTACCGTAAAGAGGAAACAAGACATAACTTAATTTTACTTTCTTTGTTGTGTATAGTAGTCTGATTTTGACCTATTTAATGAGTTTGATAGTATGGTAGTAACAGTATTTTATTAAATTCCAGGATCAATCAACCAAGGACTCAACAACCTCCATGATATTTCAATTCGTTCTCCTTCCTTTTCATCATCATCTTCCTTAGAAAGCAATACCAGTCCAATCAATCCAAGAAAGTGTGGATCAAGCCAACCCTGGATGAGTAAGGGCTCAATTTATAGCACATTGTCTCAGTATAATCAAGATAATGAAGAGAGAGAAGGCCATGTCGCTAACAAGGAGTCTCATTCTAACTATATTAATAGACTTGGTTATGTTTGCAACACTTCCCACAAGGACTACAAAGAAGAGTCAGTTATATCACAAATTACATCCAACCACTTTAATTCTTATGGAATGAGTTCCATAGGGAACAATGATTTCCAAGTAAAAAGTATGAATAACAAACAAAATGGTCACACAATGAGTTCAGACTCTGAGACTTCAATCAAGTCCTATTTAGAGAAGGAAATGATTTGTAACGAAGATGAATCAGAGCCAGAAAACAGTGACATAATCTATAAAAATAGCCATAATATATCAAAAGAGTCAATAAATGAGGAACTTAAAATGAAGTCATCAGCTTTAAATGATTCTTCATCCCTTTTTTCTCAAAATCTAAATTCATATTGGAATAAATCAATGTTAAAAACTTTTACTAATGTGAATTTTAGCTCTTCAAAAGAGAAAGAAGAAACGAAACAGAATCATTTTAATTACTCGACTAGAGATGTTTTGTCAAGTCCTGAGTGTCTCCCTCCACTCATACCTTTAGGACAAAAACATGACTCTCTCCTAAAAATGGAAACGGAAAATGAAATCTTCGTAGAGAAAACCATTACTATACCCATAAATAATAAGGCTTTCAAGTCAAATATAATTTCTTCTCCATATATAGATAAACACTCTGAAATAAGAATCAAAGCTCCCAGTAAAAAACAAAGATCAACTACTAAAATATGTTCCAATTCATCTACAGATCTTGTCAACTATAGTACTCGATTTGAAGAGGAATGGGAAGAGCATTCAGAAGAAATAACGAATAATAGCTATGAACAGAGCTCTATTTTCCTCACAGAGTGTAATCCGGAGGATAAAATCAAATCTACATACACTGTCAAAGCAGAAGAACGTAAGGGTATGGAAGATCTTTTCGAGGAATTGGTTGCCAAAACCAAAATTAAGCGGGATGAGACTCAATCAACACTATTTACTGAGGATACATTCTTTAATGATTTGGTAAAGACGGATACTGGAACCATTACGGGTTTAGAGGATCATGAGGGTGATATAAGTAGCTCAACCGACGATATACATTCGATGATGTCTCCTACGAATAAAAACCCAGATGATAATTCATATGAGATCGACACATCTGATGATAAGGCCATTATTTTTAAATATAAAAGTCACTTTCCCCTTAGAAATAGAAGGAAATCTGTTTCGGATTTAGACCCAGGAACAAAACTTCGTAATAAGCGCAAAAGAAATAGAACAATTGAAGTTGATTCATGGCAGGGCACTGTTTGCCAATATACTCAAAGAACCTATCTGCAAGAAGAAAAAACGACAAAGGTTGAAGAAAAAACCCAAAATACTGAGACTTATTCATCAAAAGTGAAGAATGTTGAACAGGATTTGGAACAAGGACTAGAAATTATTATTGATCGACTGAGGAACATTGAGACTAAATTGGATGAATTAAAAACAATGGAAACTAGTCACACACTTATGAATCCTTCTGCTACTCGAAAAAATGAAGACGTTCATGTTGAAGAAGAAGTATGCATTGAGGAAAAATCTCCAGGATTAAATGATCAAAGTGACATTACAAATGAGGAAGACTCTTCAATGCTTCACTATGCGATAAATTGCCAAAACGAGGAATTTTTAGAGGAAAATAAAGTTCCTGAAAATGAAATTCAAGGTGAAGAAGATGAAGAAGACGATGATGATACTCTTAAAGACGAATATATCAATGATAACGCATCTATCCTTTCAGAAAGAACAGAAATTATTTGGTAAAAATAATCAACATAAATTATAGAGTCATTTCATATGAAATTGTCAAAAAGGGGAATTTTCCAGACGAGCATCTAAATTGTTTTGAAATTTAATATAAATGTGGATTTTTATATTCAAATTCCATTTTTTCTTTTGCAGTCAGATGATTCGTTCACGATGATTTGCCCTATATTCTTCCAATTAAAAAATAACAAAACAACAACTATGATGTACACCATATATCAAATAGCCATAGCTTTTGAATCAGTTATTCAATTTCAACAAGCATAATATTTATGCAAAGTAAAAATATGTAAAATAACGTTTTATTTCAAGCTTATTTTGATAAATTCAAGAAAATTATGTCATTCGTTATATGGATAATATTTTAAAAGTAAATAATAATGTAAGAGGTAACTAGTATGTGAATTTAATACCAGAATGTACTCCAACAAAGTACTTTGTTTCTATAGAAAATTAACAAATGAGAAATGCCTTTTATCTCATAGGAAAAAGATTTCTAGAAAAATAACTGGTTACTTCCCTATAAAATACCATTAAAATAAACAATTTGCTTAGCTAATCGGCTTGCTATTTTAACAAATAGAACATCGAAAACTGAAACAAAACTCAAGCGGAATTAATTGGTTTTTGAATAAATCATGAATTTGCTGTACATATTCTATAAAAATAGTTGACATTGAAAGGAAGAACAGGTTTTGCTATCTTCTTATACTGTGAAACTACTTTATAAATGTAATAAAATTGAAACTTGAAATTTTGGAAAACAACATGGACAATGATGCACTTGGGAGAAATTATTCTCTTGAATTATAGTAACATAATGTGTTACTTATACTTGATCAGTGAAACTCCATCTTACCAATTAAAAGAACATAATAAAAAAATCAAGAAAAAAAGCAAACTTGGCTTTGTAATGAACTCCTCATATGTAAATATGGAGAGGATATTTTTTTGCTTTGGGTATATTTTGATTTAAATTAGAAATGAATTGCAGTCTATTACATTAAAAATAAATTTGAAATGAATCTTTTTTTATAATATGATGAAATTTATGTTTAAAATTAATATAATTGTGTATTTATCTTATCTATACTTTAAAGACAAGATAAAGTTTGATCCATGAGATCAAAGTTCATAATATAAGGTTTGGTATTTGCAGGTAAAAATCTACTTGTAACCTAAATTTTATTAAATTCTGAGTTGTTGAGGTAAAAACTTTGTGTGTATTTGATGACCCTATAGTTCTTAGCCGTATGTTTTGTATGAATGTATGTAACTTGATTCCAGCATAGACGATGATATTACGGGAGATGAGATGGATATTCCCGACGACTATCGTATCAGTTCTCCAGCTGCTTCTGTAAATTGTTCAGTCGGCAGGCATCGTTCAAGAAATCTAGAAATCATTAGTTTATCATCAGTCGATGATGATTGTAATGGACCCATGTTTACGGAGACTGAGGAGGAAACTGAAGATGAAGAGGATATTTTAAGGAAACAACGAATTGAGAAGCTAGCTCAGCAATTGTTGGAAGAAAACTTGGTTCATCACAATGAGAACGACAGAGTTGAAAGGTGAGGATCAAATACAGTTGTTAAGATCTCATTTGTCAATATTTTTTAATAAATTCATACATGTATAGACCATCCTACATGAAATTGGATTTAGATACCGTTTCCGAAAGATCTGAAGATGACACAGATTTTGACAGTAGAAAAAGCCCGGAATCCAAGAAAAAAAACCTCCCTACTCGAAGAACCAGGAGTGAGAGCCGCGAAAGAACTCTGCATCGCATCAAATATTGTTGGCGGTGTCATAATACTGGTCATGAGTCTTTTGATTGTAGGATTGAGCCACAACCGGGTTCTTGGTGTCCAAGATGCTTAGAGGTTTCTCACTGGGAGGATCAATGTTGGGTAAACGATACTGAGGTAAAACTTTACAATAATTATTATTTTTACCCATTTTATTAAAATAAACTATTGGTTATTAAGGTGTTTTGTAATGTTTGTTCTCTCCCTGGACATCTTCCCTGTGTGCATCAAACTAATGACTTTCGTCAAAGGAAACTCGTTATAGAGACATTTGGATGGTTGTCGTTCAAGGAATGGTTTAGAGAAGTCGAATTTTGGAGTTGGTGGAATATTAGCGGCTTTAC
Organism: Lepeophtheirus salmonis; assembly: GCF_016086655.4. NCBI lineage: Eukaryota > Metazoa > Arthropoda > Copepoda > Siphonostomatoida > Caligidae > Lepeophtheirus > Lepeophtheirus salmonis. The sequence continues at coordinate 25,289,142 of NC_052136.2, forward strand.
CAATGTTCCCCTTTATAAGTTGATGCAACATCGACCCGGTGAAGTGGCTCCCAATTGATGTTGTTACCTCATTTTTTTAAAGCATACATACTGATTAACTGCTCGTTATTTTATATTCATTAGATTAATCAACTATGAGTATAATTGAAAAAAAGTATTTAAATCTTGAGTTTCATTAGAATGATCACACATTTATAAATATTAATTTCGGTATAAAATATCAAAAGCGTATATACATATATATCTATAATTAATTAATTGTTCTCTATCATTTTATCACATATGATTCACATTTGACCCAAATCTTTGCATTAGTCATGGTCATTAATGGGAGGAGTAAACTCATCCCAAGCATTCACATACCATTCCAAACTTGGTATGAGGTTAGCTTGTTCCATATCGATTCGGTAATGGGTTGTAAACTCTTCTCCTTCAGAAATATCCGTTAATGCTACTAATTTAGGTATCCTTCCAAAACAGGGGTGTTGGATTGTATCCCAACCACAATTTGGATTAAAAGAGTGATTTATTTTATGTCCAAAGGAGGCTTGGTATTTCTTAGAGCATTCGTAACCCGGTGGAATGTCCATATAATCAGATTTTGGTATCTGAAATAACATAAAAAAGGGAATAAGAATTAAATTCTAAAAAAAACTCCCCTGTTTTAATTGCATTACATCTATTAACATTACAAAATAACTTAATTTTGGAAAGTAATTATACATGTGAGAAATGGGAATTTACTTGAGATTTTAGATAGTGGACTGTGGTTAGAAAGAACTCACTCTTTTTCAAGATATCCACTATTATTGAGACGCAGTCGTAAACCAAGGTTTTCTCGCTTTGGTCTTAAGTAATTTTTTTTGTAACGATATTTTGGTCCCAGACAGCAGACCAAAATTTAATCGTTTACAAATTGTGGACAAATTGTGTTTGGTATCAATATCTAGAGCAATTATTTTCGGTCTCAATCTATTGACCGATTTTCTCCCATATCCGGATCTATGAGTTCTACAAATATGACCAATAGAACACATTTAACTTTACATAAAGTGATTATGCCGATGTTCACCATTTTGAAGCATACGTGATGTCATCAATTTCATTTATTGTTTCAGTCTTGACCGAACTAAAAATTAGACCGATTTTTAAATTGGAACGGATCTAAGCCGGGTTTTTTTCGACCGGTCCTTACTTAACTTCTTCAAAGGACCGAATTAGTTCGTTCAATTAAAAATCAGAGCGGTCTCATACCGTTCTAGAATTTTCAGACCGAACCCGAAACTAACGAAAACCCAACACTAATACTTACAGTTACAAATTTAGAATAGCCAATTAGCAAAAACATAAATAAACAGTCCAATATAATTGATTTAAATAAATGAGGAAATATTTAAAGTTTGACACTCTCTTCGCCTAAACATATTATTTATGACTTTACACATAAAAAAATACAAAACATTTAACACCTTTCTTTTTTTAGAAAAATATGGCTCATTTGCATGTGTACAATTAGGAAGTCAAAGCTAATGGGGCATGAGCGTTGTTTACTTATATTAATCAGTAAATAAAGTGGCAGGGAGTTTCACCGTCTTGCGGAAAAATAATAGCACTCCATGAGTATTATTATGAGTACAGAGTTTTTCAACTTTGAGTCTGAATCGAGTATAATGTCGCAATTAAATTGTATTTCTTGTTGGAGTTGTGAATTACGAGCCCCTAGCTTTAATTTAGTTAAAACACCATTAAATGAAATACGGGCACAAGTAATTTAAAGGACCAATTCAAGGTAATTCAAAAAATTAAATTAAACATTTTTTTCCTGAAAAAAAGACCCATCATTCGATTTACTTATATAAAAGTCAAAAATATTTTTTTGGGAAAAAATAAACCTTGCTTTTTATTCAAAAAAAAAAAAAATAATAATTGCGTATTTTATTTGGAAGTCATTTGGAACATTTGAAAAATGCCCTGACGACATGATAAAAAAGGACTGATATGTTAGATATTTAAAAAACAATTATTAGTACCTTTGATAAATCCCAATCGATATAGACTTGATAGCTATCAGATTCCACTTTTGGTTTTTCTCCAATCCTGATTCTCAATCCGTTATAAAAAGCAACGGTTTCACCAGCTGTTACGTCCCGAAATGCAAACAAGCCATCTCCCGCAAATTCACTGATCTTCGACTTTGCTAGAAAAGCGATTGAGGTCTCATAAGGATCCCTTAACAAACGTGGACAAGGAATAGAATATAAATCAGAGGGCCAATAGCTATAAATAGGCGCATCAGGTTTCACAGGGTTGAAGTAAATCTCATTCAATTCTCTGGTTGAGGCGTTGATGCTCAGGCCACAGATTGTCGATGCTTGGCCCTGTATAAGCACACCGTTTTTGAACTTTCCCAAAATACACGTCAAGAGATCTTAGGATGAAAAAAAAGAAGCAATAAGTTTGCATGAAATATCTTGCATCAGACTTTAATTTTATAAGCGTCACGAGTATTTATTATTACATATATATGTATATATTTTACATAAGTAATAATTGGATTAGTTAAGTGAAAGACGTAATAATTCGTAACTATGGAGAAAAAAAAAAGAGACAAAGAGAGCTAAAAATATAAACAAAATATCACAGGAATAGATCATTATAGAAAGCTAATGACTCAACATAAACAAAAAATAACATACGTGCATATGTATATAATTATCTACGTATTCAATATGTATATATAGATATAAATTTGCATTCCAAGAGTTATCTTTAATGAAATTGTTACTTAAAAGTTATTTAATAAACTTCAAATATAATTTATGTCCTAGGAAGATTTGAGGTCAGTTTCTTTAAAAAAACAAAAATACAAATATAACCTAATAATGAAAGAGGCGTAGCAAGATTTGAAACAATATATGCAGGGGTGTCCTCAATGTGAGGGATGTAGGGTCTGTAGCCCCTCCCCCAAATTAAGGATTTTTTTATTTTTACTAGAAAATTTAATATTTGAAATTTAATTAAATTTTTCAATTTTTTTCCCAAAAAAGGCCACGTAAGTTTGCAATTAACAAATACAAAATGACCTATATGAAATATATTATTTTAATATGGTTATTTTGAGTGTTATTGATGAGCAAATATCTATAATGCACTCTTTTTTTTTGTATTTTTATATGCCAAAAAATATAGAATCCTATTAATTCTGGACTTCGACATAATAATTGAAAGTTTTATTCACTCAACCTTTAAATATTGGACGCCATATTTCATAAATGAGCTTGTATTAATTTATGTATTTTAATAATCAAAACTTCTATAAAAAGAATGAAATTACATAGATGAACTATAAAAAATGTAAAAGTCATTCACCTTTTTGCTAAAAAAAAAATACAACTTACAAATTTCAACTCTGAAATTTTCAAAGCCTCATTCTGACAAAGGGAACTCTTTTAATTTGACAAACTTATTATAATTTATTCTTTTTGGTAAAATTTGTCAATTTGTTCAACATTTGATTTTAATAACATTTTGAAAAAATACAATAGGTAGGTAATATATACGAATTTTTTGTTTAAAAAACTATGCGTTTCTCTTACATTATACGCCAATGCATATCTTTTTGTCCATTGTTTTGTTTAGAAAAATCGATTTGATTTTACGAAAGATAATTAAAATGAAATAACATGATGTAATGAAGTGAATGACAAAAAATTGCATATATCTGAACTACAAATTGTTATAAAGAGATAAGAGATCTATATTATGTACAATATTGTACCTATCAATCAATCAAAATCTGTTTAAAAAATCTAGAGTCAACAAAGCATGAGTAAACAAACATATTGTATCAGGTATTATGGGACAAGACTTGATTTAACTTCTCATTTTCCTTACCTGGATATATATATGCAATGTTATCCCCAGTAAAGCTTCCATCTGTTTCATTCACATGACCCACGATTGCTCCTCCACCCTCGGTAAATTTCCAACATAGTCCCTTTGGTTTACCATAGTAGTATCTTCCAATCCAAACCAAATTTGATCTTCCAACTTTCCTTCCCCGGACAAGGCCATGAAGATATCCCTCTTGGAAATAACCCTCCAAACAAGTGTCATCCAAGAGCTGTGCTTTCCCATAGCCTGACAAACGACCATTGTAATCATAGATACCACCCCAAATACAAGATAGGGTTTTTGATTGGCTGGGCGTGAATCCACCACCTTTTCCTACTCTTTTTGGGAGTTTTGTTCCTTGAAAGCGACCAGAGACAATATCTCCATTTTTGAGAATAACTGAGCATTGACCCTGAAAAAGATAAGGGAATGTGTCACAACTCAGTATGTACATATGTATATTGGTGTTTTAAACCTTTAATCTCTCCTTTCCATCTTCAATTTCCTTAATGTCATCATCTTCAATTTCACTGTAAGGATCTCCAATGAGATCTGGGTCATCATCAAATTCAGAGTCACTGTCTTCCTCCTCCACTTCAATCTCATTCGTATAAAGGAATCCGATTTTTTGAATATCTTTAATCCAAGAGGAAAGAGTTTGCCTCACTTTGAGATGATTGAAAATAGGGTCTTTGAGGGATGGCTTAACATCCTCTGCTATTGGAAATTCATTACCCATGAGAACCCACGTTCGAACTCAGACGACGACTTGTTTTTTAAAAATTTATATTTCCTAAATATGAGATGAGTAGACTTATACACAACTCAAGAAGAAGTCTACAGCTACATATGAATGAACAATACAAATAACAAAAAAATGTTGCTTTCTAAGAGGGAATACGCTCATGCAGAGTCAATAGAGCCGGTTCACCGTTCACATGTTGTGGTTACTGTTTTCCCTACGGTTCTTCTACATACTTCTAATTAGTTTCCTCAAAAAAAAAAAAAATATGGACGTAGTATTGAAATAAGTACAATAAGATATTGCTGCTTACTTTTAAAAGATACACCTTTTATTTTCACTTCAAATTCATTTATGCACCAGTGTAAATATATTGTACACAGTTAAAAACAAATATTTTTGATTTGCACTTGACCGCAAATTCTTAAAAAGTTCAAATCTTTTGGCAATTGCATAATTTCTTTTCAGATTTGATTATTTCATTCTATTTTGGAATAACATACTTAGAGATCAAAAAGAGGGTTTGAACATGATTTAGATACTTTATATACAGTATAAAACAATATACGTATACATAAATCAATCAACACTTCCATAATTATGTATCATTTCTTTTAACCTCATTAAAGACAAAAATTGGTGTGTTGGGGCACAAGAAAAATATATGAAGGGAGGGGGAATTGAGAAAGATATAAAATGGGAGGAATCCTCCAATAGAAATATTATACGGTAAATGTCATGTGTTATTAGGGTGTACCGCCTTGTACTTTTTGAGCTACACAATCGCAAGAGGTACGCAAATTTGTTTTAGTTTTACACAAATTACAAAATAAGTAAAAAAAACCTAAAATTTTGAATCATTTGGAGGTCTCTACCGCTGTTTAATGTTTTGTAAAAATTTACTTTCCACAGATTTAAACCGTATCTCTAAAATAATGATAAAAAAATAATTTTGTAAAATATTTTTTTATTAAAATTAATGTTACAAAAAATAGAACAATAAAATAGGCAAAGTAGAGTATATAATCCAAGACAAAAACTTGAAATTTAAACTTATTTTTAGGTCTGGAATTTGGCCTTTCTGCTTGAAATTGTAATTTGGTCCTAATAAAACCATTTCTTAAACTACTGTGTGTTACTTACACACTGTGAGACATCTCTTACCAATTTAACACATCTCTCCAGTGATTTTGTGTGACAAAGAAAGTCGAAAATTTCTAATTTTTATATCTTTTGTCATGATTTGAAGGTTCTTATTAGAAATATTTCAAAGAACCAGTGGTGATATTCCTTGACATCCTGATGTAATCTCTGGCAGAAAATTTTACTTCTGGTGTCTTATATATTCTGCTTTTAGTGATTTTCTGATTTTTCCTAATGCCAACTCCCGAATATTCCTGCTTATAAATCAATATATTGTCAATCAGATTTCCGGTAACATTTTGAGTCTACAATCCGTTCAAAACCATGCTTAGGTTCATCCTTACTAATCGTTCTTTGCTTGATTAAGGACCAAACTGGAGCATATACTATAAGTACATAGTTGACAAGCACTTGTAAATTTTCTGATTGATTAAGAATACTTGCACAAGGCCTTTGTATACGAGTAAAAGACTTATCCATCTCGAGTGCTCAAATTTTCCAATTTAAGGTTTGCAAGCTCAGGAGTAGAAGAACCAAGGGTTTAATATATCTTATAAATATATTCTTTATCTATATTTGTCCCTCTAATAGAGTAGAGATCAATGTAAATTGGTTTTACTTCGACTTGGTGTTGTATGTCCAGATCACTTAGATGTGATCTTCAAAAACTTATTTGCGATGGTAACCATCCCCTTTTTCTCATTTATCATAGTTTTATATTTTCATCCATCAAAGTAAATGCATTGTATAGCAATTCATTCAATGGCTTTTGAAGCTCTGGGAATCTTGTCTTTATGAATGACCAGAGTTAAATTTTCGATATAAACTAAGCCAACGTCAATGAATCTATCAGATACCATAGTAACTGTTGACAATAGTAATGCATTTCAATTTGCCGTTGAAGAAGGCTTTGTTTTTCGGGGAAGCCTCTATTATTGTAAACGTTTTCGAGAAAAATCCCCTCATAGAATAATTATGATTATGTGTTGAGGCAAAATCATATTGTTGAATGAAACATAGCTTTAATGTTTCTGTCATTGACTATTCATTTTATATCTGACCTCGTTTAATTAGTATAGTTGTTTCTTTCTGATCAAAACTTCCTTTATTTTAATAGTTAAATACCTTTCAAATATATTTTGTTTAATTTTAAACATACATACAGAATAGGTAAATCTTGAAAAATCTTCGAAGAGCGATAGATCCCTTTAAATGATGAATAATTATATTGTTTTTGTAATTTCTGTAGCATTACACAAGCTTTGATACCTAAAAAAATACATGGACGGGACACCCTAATATTAGCGTATATAAGTTATTACATCATACAATATTTTTCTGATGTAATAACTTAAGATTCATTCTATTTTATCAGGGTATATAGTGAATAAGGAAAAATTATATAATAGAAAACATAATCATTTGTATCAGAGCTAAGCATGTACCCGTTTATGTACTTTAAATATAATATTTAACATTAATTAGCATTTTCAAAATTTAATTTATGAGAGAACTATTACTAACGTATATTCGTTAAATTTTTTAATCATTTGACAGGCATGAAAATCTAGTTTTGTTTATTTTTAAAATGTAATAATATGCTAAACGCTTGAAACATTTGTAAAGCTTCTTCAAAAGTTTTGTTTTGTGCCCACTAAAAAAAAGGATCAGTTCTCCGTCATTCAAATAAATAATTGGCTTGAAAAGACAAGTCATATGAGAATTGACCTAAAGAGAAGGTCAATTCTTTCTCTTCAGAAATCAAATATTTGTGTTTACATATTATATATGTATATTACTAACAAAATATAATATTATGTATAGGATAAGGTGAGGTGAAATATATTAATACATTACTCATTTAGTTATTTTTTTTTTTTTTTTTTTGATTTCGCAACCTTCCCTCCCAAAAAAAAAGCAGAAAAAATTGCCCAAAATTAGTTGATAGTTGGATAATTCTTCTCAAAATATGATTATTATTTGATAATTGTTGTGAATTGTTCACATCTTAACAATAACTAAATCTAATTCAACCAATTAACGTACAGAACACTGATATGGGGGAAAGAAGCAGAAACATATATAGCACAGAATTTTTTTGCTAGGGAAGAAACGCCATAAACACCTTACCTTTCTTCATATCCTTCTATCTTTGAGTTATTTATTCATTTCATACTTTAATTTGATATATTTCTTATAAATAAATAATCTCTCCTTCATGTCAATACGTATAACCCCTCCTCACAACACGTTTCATCGACAAACTTTGGTTTCTGATCATACATATATGAGTACAAAGTGTCCATCCCAGGATTGATGATCCATTCTGTACATACACGAGTATGTAGATCAATAAATAAAGCTCTTTTTCCTTACTATGTAAACACAGAAAGTACAAAGACATACTATACATCTTTCATGGACAAAACGTTCTTGAAGGTACAAACAAGCAGTACAAATCAAAGAGATTCTAAAAGAAACATTGCAATGCATGATTGCAATTGGGTATGCATTACATTTAAAAGTAAATGTTGTTCAATACAATAAAAATAATGAAAAAGGAAATTCATCATAATAAAGAGGGGAGGGGACGTGTGTTAAGAAAAAACAAAGTATAGCGATTAGAAAAGGAAAAACAGTTGATGTGCGTGCACTTTCTTCTTTTTCTTCATTATTTAATAGGTCGTGGTGGTGTTAACAGTTACTTCTAAAAAATTCTCGGAATTACCGAGTGGGTAATGACTTGTCCAGCAGAAGAACCACTATTTCAAAATTTCACCAATTTCAAATCACAACTATTTACAAACTGTTTCAATAACAAAAACGACCAATGTATGGGGTATTGTTACTTATGTTTCTCAATAGCTCAAACGAGTTTCAGTACTATTTTGTAGAATTCAAAACGCAAACAATCCAATGATGGAATTCATGAGGAATCCGTTCAACTTAAGAGTTGAAAACTTTCCGAAAGAAGCTGAAGACACAAAGACCTGTTTTTTTGATTTGGTGCATGACTCCACGGCAAAGGCTGTTTTTGCAGAGAAAGGCATAAAGACATTTTGGGTCACTATGCATGCTTTGTATTTTTCGTTACTGTGGCAGCGATCATACTATTGGTTGTATTTCCCTCCACATACCTGTGTGAGTCGCACTTATCCAGCATGCTTGAGATGAAATTCAAATAGCGAAACCGCCTGATTGACCTTGAAATGAGATTTGTGCTGTGCCATTACAAAAGGGGAACGGAATATTGAGGCACTCGTCAAGGCAAAGCAAATGCAAAAGTATCATTAACCTGTATGCATGTAGTGTTGCATTTGTTATAAGCCAAATTAATTGAATAAAATAAAACAAACAACGAATCTTTTCAAATGTATTAAAGGTCCATGTGATAACTCTTAGTAAAAAATATAATATATGCAAACAAAAGTTAAGGGCTATTTAATGGCACAAAAAAAAACAATACATATTTACAGACTACAAACTGCATGGGTTAAAATCGAATTTGTCAAAAGCCGATGCTGTGGTGGGAAATAGAGAGTCGACTAACAAAAAAGTGGGGATTTGTAGAAAAAAGTTTAAAAATCCCTGCTTTAAAAGAAGAATTTTCGCATATCTTTTGTGTAAATTGAATTAAAAATGCCTATTAAAATAATGATATATAAATTTAAATCTAACTATAATATTTTCCATACACAATTGCTATTTTAAATGTAGAAGGTTATTGCGGTTTTTCTCGCACTCTTACAAAAAACAAAACAAAAAAAACCTCTAAACATACATAGTATTGATGAAAGGTTCTTTATTATCTCTCTCAACTTTTTCTTTGACCAAAAGAGGTCAGAAAAAAGTCATAAATCATTCGGTATGACATTAGCCAATTATTTCTATCTTTTTGCTACTTTTTTTACTCCCTAAAAGAAAATTGTTTACAGCTTAGCAAGATATAATTAGAGCGTATCCAATCACCCTTTAAAACACAAATTAATTATTATCTGTATTGTATCTATTGAACCATTCCTCTATAAAGTGAAGGAAATCAGCCAATTCTTCCCAAAAAAAAATCAATCATTCTTTATTTAATTGATAGTAGGAAATTGTATAACAAGAGTTAATTCCAGTCAGTGATGGAGTGTTAGAGAGAGGGCCATAAAGGCTATGGTCCCATCTGGAGACAATATTTACAGGGCAACAAATTTAAGGGCCTTGAAAAAAGATACCAATATCCGAGATTTATTTTCTTAAGAAATTTGAAGATCTGTAATTTTCTGAAATAAAAGATTACTTTCTTAACTTGTAATAAAAGAAATGGATATAAAATTCAGTAAATTAGTAGTCAAGAGGTAGTTAAGTATATTATGAACGGATAAAACAATTAGGAACCCCTAAATTTGGGTCTTTGAAATAAAATCTGAAATATTTTTCTGTATATTCTGAAATTCCATTAAAAAAATATCTAACATTTATTATGTATATATACTTTAAAGACAATAATAAATAAAAGATGTGAATAGTAGAAAAAACATCAGCTGACACAAAAAAAACAACAGTATAACTTTACATGTAAGCTAGATAACTATATAAGCTGTAAACAATTTCATATTATTATTAACTAATTGTCCTATTGTGTGGAATAATTGGCTCCCTTCTAACTGATTTTGGGCCTATTTATTCCTATATTTATTTTAAGGAGTCTGAGTAGTACAAGCTACCGAAAGTTCGAACCGAGACACATCCAAAAAATCTAATTCAATAATAAAAAAGTTATGAAACTTTAGTTTTGCAGTGTGCTAAATTTTTCACAGAAGTTACAAGGTGACATACATAAGAGAAAAATTGGTGATCTACTTTTTAGAGATGTAATTTGTATAATAAACTCTCATGAAGCACACAATATAATGTGATTAATCTTGTGTGAGCCTTAGTTAAGAAAAGTACCGTCTCAGAATAAATACGTTTATTTTCAAAACTTGATGGTTGTCGTGTTAGTAAAGCTTTTACCAAATTTGATTGCTTTCCATTTCTATCCCTACCATCCACAAACAGATTGAATTCCCTGTTTGTGCAACTGATGCTTTTCATCAAGTTTCTTTGCCATTGGGTTTTTTCAACTAAACAATTTACAGTTTCAGTCATTCACTGATACTTTGAATACAAGATTAATCATTTTCAATTTTAATCCCTTCAATGTGTCCCTCATCATGCAAATAGGTTGGATACACTCGAGATATGTGATCTTTTGCAAGCTTAAACACGTGAATTGGCCCAGTATTCAAATATTTTGACAGTTTTTGTAAAAAATCCCGTCGAAAAGGATCTCTCTAAGTCTATATGAGACAAAAAAGTGAGTCATTCCTTCTTTTCCTTAAATACGATTCTACATTTTGTACCCAATAAGAACCGATTCAAAATTTTCAGGGAGAGGACAACTATATCAAGTATAATTACATCATTATTTATCAATTTTAATACTTAAAATATTGTGTAAAAAGGATAAATTCTATTCATACACATATTAATCATAAGACAATTCTGTGTTAATTGGATTCTCGAATGTAAATTGTATATACGTAATACATATGTATTTTTATAGCGACCTTCGCATACTCTACTTGACAACATGTGTTCTAATTAATGGCTTACATTAATTAAACATTTACTTATTTTTACATCACTTTTTAGTTACTCATAAAAAAATTATTACTTGCCAGAAATTAAATACATTTTTTACTATCAAAAAATAATATTTTAGCAATTATTTCATTATTTGAAGAAACAAGTGTAATATTGTTATACTTGATATCTATTACGATCCTAAATTTTCACTGTCTTTGTTCTGCATTTTAACAACTCATAATATAGACTAACATTTTCTTTTGATATTATGATTAATGGAGAAGATATAGACTGAGAACATCAACGACGGTATTTTAAGTCTCACACAAGACGAAGATGAACAATCAGATCCGTTGATTACAAATGATCAATATGTTTAAACTACCTGTATCCACGAAGACACCCTACGACCTATGTTCTCGATACAAAACTATAGAAATAATGGAAAAAAAATCCTATCTTTTTCTAATGAAATATTTGAAGAACTGTTGGAATCCTCATCATCAATTTCCTGATCACTTCATCTTACTAAATTATGAATTTGTATGATAGTGTGGAAATCACTATTTTTTTAAACTCATATTATAATATTTAAACAAGAGATCAAATTAACGTAAAACAACCAATTTGAAATTAGCCTTAACCAATGGATTCTAAAATATATATTTTTGCATTTCTACTCCTAACTTCATAAAAGCAATTATAGGGTATACACTAAATAAATAAATTGAAATGAATTTCAGAATACAGAAATATATTTAAAAGGACCATGTGGATATCATCATGTTTGTATTAAAGATTAATATTAAAAAATACAAGTCAAATTAATAATTATGATATCTGAGTGTTTAATTCAAAAATGCAACAAAATCTACAGTAAAATATTATAACATATCCTAGTTATTTTTTGTCATTGCACAAGAGATCAGAGGGATCCGATAAACATAATAGTATTTAGATTTCTATAAATTGTAGGAAGATACACTCTTTATAGATGTTTACTGTTATTGTTGTCTTTATTTAAAGGAGATAGAAAGGAATCATTCATTAATAAAAATTATTTTAACTTTCCTGAGAAGAAATGGTGGTCCCTTTCCTCAGCTAATATGAATGAGTAATTCATGAATGGACTATGTTCGTATTATCTTGAAAGACCCTTATCCAAAAGGAGCATAGCTCTTCGTTATCTTGGTCAATCAGTCCTTGATAACTAAAAAAAATAAATTTCAAGGATTTAACTTATTTGAAATTAGCATCTAAATGAGGATAAGGAGAGGCTCATCTAGAAACTCTTTCCAAAGAAACTTTGAGAACTGAGGATAGGAGATGAATATATGGATTCGTTTTAATGGATTTAAATTCAAATTATAATTCGAGGACTACTAGCGTTTCTTATTGCAGAAAAATAGTCGACTCTTGAAATGAACTTCTTGGGTTGTCCAATTCATCTTTGGAATCAAGGAATACTTTTAATTTAATTATCACTTAATTAAATCCCTTGCTAGCCGTTTTGTTAGATCGGCAGCTTCAAACGGGGGAGTTGTTCACAGTAGAGAGCAAAATTAAGCAGGGTAAAAAATAGCTCGAACTACTATTGTACAACATAAAAGAGTATTGGCCCGTATCCATCGCAAATTTTCTTAGTGTCTTTTGACACATTTTTCCCTTTTAGGTAGTAAAAATGTAAAATATGACAATTTTCTTCATTTGATACCTCCATCCTCGATACACAATAATTCACAACTGAACAGGGCCAAGAGGAATACCACTGAAAGTCGTTTGTAGAATACACTCACATCTTTACAACGCCTTATCCTATGAACCGATGTGACAAATAATGAACATGATATACTTTATTTAATAAAAAGGCGGGAAATACGAAATTAATTATTAGCTAACTATTGGAGAAAAAAAAATGTATAGGGTGAATGTTAAAGTATATTAAAAATGAAAAAAGGGCGTGTACATATCTATATTAACGAAGCAAAGTTTATCTGTCTCTCCTTTGTCCAGGCCGAACAACTCCGAGTAATGTCGGGTACTCCGGCTAGTTGAATACCAAAACAAAGGAAAAACGAATTCGTACTATTAAAAAGACTATTATTCAAACGAATTTTATGATTCCATCTCGTCTTTTTCTTCTTCCTCTAAAATGTGATGCATATTATGAGCATTTCGTCTTCCTGTCCTAATTTTGTTTCTTTTTAAAGTAAAACAATGAACTCGTTTTAGTTACATTGCCAAATATCTGTCAATAATTACACATATACAATTTACATACCTTTAAAAGCTGCTAAAATTAGGATTAGATTTTTTGTAAAATAATTATATATTTATGATTCATTTGTAGGTATAATTAGAGATTGAAAAATATTCTAGAAAATATAATATTTAGAGACAGAGTCTATTAAATGTACAGTAATAATGTATATAATATAGAAATGATTAAGTTTCACAATTACTTATTGAATTGATTGAAATTAGAGGCAGCATGTACAATTTGCATACATACCTACGTACTTCCATCTAGAGTTTTTAGTAGAAAAAAACTATTCTTTAAATTTTGATTATACTACGCCCAAAAACTATTTTTGCATTTACGGGTTCTCCTTAGAAATTGGGGCAAGTTGTCAAATGTTTCATTGTTTCCGAGTTAGCATTACATGTCGTAGCTATCAATTTAATCTAGGCGGCATTAGTTTGTAATACAAAATAATCCAGAAAATTTTAATAAAAGAAAAATATCTGGTATAATCTTTTGGGATTCTCAGACTTTTTAGTGCATAACTGGAAAAATTAATACCTTTTGAAACAATTGTATCCTTTATCACCACATTTTAATACTAATTTGTATCACGTTTAAACTTAAGGTGTAAAAGTCCATTGAAAAAAAAGAAAAAAACATTGTCAATTTTATAATATGAAGAATTTTCCATGTTTGATTTAATATCGAATATTAATATTAAAAGCAATATCTCAATCCAAAGTTGTAAGCGGAGGATGGAGATTGGAAAGAGTGAATGACTTTAAACAACTTTTGAAGCACAACACATATTTTTATTTTAGCCTATTTAGATAGGAAAATATTCCTTATAGCTCAAGAAACTTTATAATATGTATATTATGTACTTTGATTAGGGGATTTCTTCCGTTATTATTTTTTTAAGCATATTGAAGATACATACTATCATTTTTATTTGATGAAACTTACACAATTTGATAACCCATGGTATGGGCTCCATTTCAGTATTTAAAAAACAAAAACATTTTATAATATTTAAAACTGGAGAGTTATGAACCGAAATCTTAAATATACCAATTTGACTTCACACTACCATATTAAGCTTTAAGATTGTCAAACCTATTTTAAAATTCTAAATGTATTAATTTGTTATTCTAATTGAGAAGTTTAATTCAAAATTAATCTATTACAAAATGTTGTAAATTTAAAATTAATTTCTTTATCAATTGTGATTTTGCTAGGCAATCCCTCATTTTAAAGTTTAAAAGTTGGATCTTGTATTAAAATTACAAAATTCATATAAATAATAATATAATTACGAAGGATGTTTTTTGGAAAAAAATATAAAAAAAAGACTTCAGTTCCTTTCCTACCAACACATTTATAAATGTACAATGTATGTACGTACATACTGTGACCGGAACTTTCCCCCCCTGGGAAGTTTCGCCCTACAGAAGTTTCGCCCTCATACATATATGATAGCATAAATGTATCTTGTACATATAATTTAAGATCTTCCTTTACTTCAACTTGAAGTCCTTTGTAAATAATTATAAATTATATCATTTGTGCAATTAATATGAAATAATTGTTGTTTCTTATTACAATGAATTCGAACCGTTTGATATGTTCTATTTTAAAATATATTAAAATTGAATTAAATGCACTCATTTTACACTACTGAATGCAAAAATGTATTACAAGTGACTTCAATTGGGAGGAGACTCAATTTTAAATTTTAAATTATTTATAGAAGATACATTTACACTATAATATATGTATGAGGGTGAAACTGCCCGGGGCGTGACATCCTAGAACCCGTGCATACATACCTATATAACTGACGAGCCTATTTTCGAATTTAATTTGCTACTTTGCTATTCTAATTAACCCTCTGTTAGTGAACTGAGATATTTTACACCCCAATATTTATAACAATACTTTAATTCCTTTCAATCTACATGTTAAGGATTTATTCGTATACTCCGCAATTTTTAATGAAGGGTAGTGAATTTAATTAATCGTTTTGCTTAAAAGGCGTTCTTTTATTGTTCCTATTGATTTCCTGGATTCTTGCTATTTGCAATTTTCCTCAATTAAATAGTTTTAAGGGTTTTAGGGTTAAAAAGTTTTATTTGAAACCATAAAGATTTCTTCGATTATATCTATACGAATCAGGAAGAGAGGACTCTTGAGCTGAATCCCATTCAGGAGAATGTTAGACATTGAATGAGAATATACAAACAATAATTTACTGGAACAACGGGGGACGTATCGAATTGTGATCCCCAAACATAACGGTTCAGCCAATACCTAAAGTAACTTTATTTTTAACTCCTTATTAAAAAAAGTATCCTTCACTATCCAGATCCAAATCTCCAATGGAAGGGCCAATGAAAATAAAAATCAGAACATATACTAAATTTACCAAAAATTAATTATGGAACTCACTTCCTTCACCCGCAAAGTGGAGTCGGGAAAGCAGAGGAAAAAATTATTTATGTGGTACTTGAGTCTACATATTAAGAGACCTCTCTAAAGAGAGTAGCTTGAAGAAAAAGTCTTCAGAAGTACACCTTCTATTCGAGGGAAGATATTCAAAGCCTCTTAACGACTGACGATAATAAAAAGTTGTCTATTTATTTATTTTTTCACTTCAATTCATTTTCTACAACTTATTTTTATTTTTTTACTAGTCATATGGTTATATTTTATACTTAAATACATTTTGTAAATGGATATTTAAGAACACCTGTAAGGAGATCAGTCTCATATATGATATAATATATACTAGTGTTGGGGTTCGGTCTGGAAATCCTAAACGGTCTGAGACCGTTATATTTTTTGTTGGACCGAATTAGTTTGGTCCAAAAAACAAAGCTCAGCCTGTATGGGTCTCATATAAAAATTTGGTCTAGATCGGTTCAAAGGAAAAATTCGATCTAGATTGGTCCAAAGTAAATATTTGGTCTAGTTTGGTCCCAAAAAAATCGGTTTAGAACGATTTTATAGATAAATTGTTTAAACACATGACATCATATGTTTTTGCCAGTACAATGATGTTATATGAAGTTTAATAGAGATAGCTCTTTGATACCACCGTCTTTTATATGGATACAGTATTTGTTTTATAACTTTTGATATTTAAAAAAAAAAAAAAATTAATGATAGTTGATCTAGAAAAAAAAAAGAAAAAGGTATATCGTAATATATGAGAACGAAAAAAATCGGTCCATAAATTGAGTCCGAAAAAAATTGATCCATAAAGTGAGACCGAAAAAAATTGGTCCACAGTCTGATAGCTCGGTTTGGACCGAAAAGTCGGTACAAATCTGTCTAGAAAAAATTGATTATGACCGAAGCAAAAAAAAAAAAATTGTGCTGGACCGACTTTCAACACTAATATATACCCATGTAGAATATAATAAGTTGGGGAAAACATAATTTTGTATTTTTCACTTTATAAGAAGTGTTACAATTAAATACCCAATTTTCGTAGGCTTCTATCGAGCCCAAATTATTACCCCCAAGCGCGCTGATATACAGAAATAGGGTGTAGTGCCACTTGCTGCCAGGTCTGGATTGTAGGGCGAATACATAAGAACTTCCCATCCGAGCTCCCGGAGCTTCTGGCGTGTCATCAAAGATGTATGCATCCTGGTGTTGTATTGATGATGTCTCGTTGTCTTCTATTCACCAATGCTGGCCACTTCTTTTAGATCACCAGCTTCAAACGCTCGAATTATTTACAGTAGATGACAGAATTGAGATGAAAAAAACCCTGGAACCACTGTTGTGCAACACAAACCAAATGAGTATCGGCCTCGTACACATCGCAAATATTCTTGGCCGTTTTGACGCGTTTTTCACTTTCAAGTAGTAAAACTGTAAAATTAGGGGAATTTCTTCCTTTGAGATGATTCGATGTGACCAATAATGAACAAGATATACTTAGTTAAAAAAAGTGACAGAAAATAAGAAATTACTTTTACCCCCAACATACTTACATATTATATACTCAACCCCAATCTTAGTAATGAAAAAAAAAATAAAAAAAAACTCATACTCTCACAATTATTCGTAAATACATTTCGATATATTGTATCTAAGTTCATTTCATTTTAAAGGATTACATTAATGCCTCACCTTGAGAAAATAATATTTAATAAAGTATCGGGTCTTAACTTTTGTGTCCAAATTGTGAGATAAAGGCTATTATATAAACAATATTACTTGTCAATTCATCAGAATCAGATTCATATTTCTAGGGCTGAAAATCGTGTGTATTTTATGCTTGTTAAAAAAGCAGACCAAAAATCCAAATAGTAAATTTGACAATTTGAACAATGTATTGGAGGAGATGAGCTTTGCATGTTGAATTTGTAATTTACAAAAAATATATATTTTCTCTTTCACCAGCATAGAAAACAAACACCAAGGAGGGACCAATCAATGCGAGGAAAACAAGTTTTAGTCATATCAAACCAACGGTAGCTTAAAACCTATTTATATGTAAACTTATCATAATATGAAAATTATTACGCATTAAGGTGATAAATTTAGACTAAGAAAAGAAGAAATAGAAGTTGAATACAATAAAAAAATAAAAAATCTTCGATCAAGTTTTTCCCAGTTTTTCTAACTTCTAACTATTCATCATTTACTCTATAAGAAAAGATGATTGAAAATAAAACTAAGCCCGTCTCTGACTAAAGGCCTACTTTGAAGCAAAAAAATAGGCCGACTCACAACAATTGAGAAGAATGACGTAATTGACAGACTACCAATTAATTTCGTGCCTTTTTTCTTTCTCCTTTTGGACGAAAGATTTATGAAATTACTTTTTGGAGTAGTTTCATAACCAAATTAACAGATGATACTGAAATACATACTATACTTTTATGTTACTGACGGGACAATACCGTTGTCTAAAAACTGATGTATTAAAATTTTGAACATAATTATAAATTCCATATCAGTTTAGTATCTAAAAAGGTGATAATTAGCATTAAATATATTTATAGCAAGCATTATATTGAACACTACAGTTGACACCCTAGCTATCAATGAACCTTATACATAAAAAAGTTTTTAAAAAAGTAAACACAACAAACTGTATGCATCATTACTTTTTGCAACATATTTTCTTTTTGTTAGAATGTTTTATGAAGGATAGCTTTGATCAATTTATTAATTATTATTACTATGAATTATTTAGTAGAATAGTGTATTATTGAATATAACAAATGTATTTAAAAAAATATCATTTATTAATACTCTAAATTACTTATTATTATCATTTTGTTGATAAATTGGCAAATAAATTTTAAATTAAAATAAAAGACGGGAATTAAGAAAGCCTGACAATCTGATGATGAAAGTATTTAAGTATGTACGTACATAGATATGTTTACTGTCTTATGACTCATGACATCATTATCCTTTTTCAATAATATAATATGCAACTTGTAAAATTAGTAGTTGCTTGAATAATATGCATTGTAACGGACTGCGCTAAATTGGATTATCCGTAATTTTGGGGTGTTTGTTTCATTGCTTATGCTCTTAGGGTATAAATGGGGGGAAAATCTATTGAAATGTAAGAAAAATTGAATTTATTTACAATAAGATAGATATTCATTGGGTTAAATCTATCTATTAATATGAGATAAAATTTTACAATTTAAAAAAATGACAGTTTTAAATGTAGTTGACTATGAAATTGCAATTTTGCAAAAGTAAATATTATGACCGTTTATTGCTCAATTCCTTTAGATACATTATGAATATGGGATGTATTTCTTTTATAATAATCTATAGACATATATATGTGGAGCTTCTGAAGACATAAAATAACAGATATTCATCTTGATGGTATTGATTTTTGAGTATATGCATATTATTTGATTTGATTATTAGATATCGAAGAACAGAAAAGCTTTGCTTTATTAATATATCAACGCAATTTATTATCTTTTTACGACGCAACCTAGATTTAAATGCATCTAAAAACAATTTAAAAACATGAATATCTCTTGATAATTATGTCATTTTTAGAACATTTACATATTATGTTAATATATTATTGAAAGCCATAAGTAAAAATCACGAATTAATCAATCATAAACAGTCCTAAATCATGATATTATAAGGAAATGTAATCTTTTTAAGACATAATAATATCCAAAGTTAATAGAAATACAAGGTTAGACCTAGGGCCGTACGTCAGTATTGCGCTTTGTCCGCTTCAGCGGACCAAAAAAACAAAACCTTACTCAACCGTCCACCAATCATATAGGTATGTAAATATAGATGAATTAAGTCATAATTAATTATTAAAATCTATTATATATATGTAACTTATGACCAACTCATAATAGTACTGAGTCATTATAATAAAATTACATATTTGTAGCACGTCCACCCAAAAGGAAGCTAGATAATTTTTCTCAAAATTGAACATGGAATACATTTTCCAACAAATTATAGTTCATTTAAATGAAAAAATGATTCTGATTAATCCTTTGGAGGCACCACAAATTGTACTTAAAGTAGCCAAAATTCACCGGCAGATTTATAGAATTAGTAAATTAATAAATTATATCTCTAAGACAATATTGGGGCCAAATTTAGTCAGATCGATAAAACGGAGGTTTTAAACTACAGTTAACACTCTCGGGTATCTCAATTCATCGCAGAAATTTGAATTCAAATCCTGTAATTTACCGTAATATCTCTTTCAAATATTGCCTGTCATTTTATAAATATAAATGATTGAACCTTTGAATATAAAACACGTTTTCCGCTTCCCGTGATACATTTCTGATAATTAATAAATTACTGCAATTATTTCAAGAGTACTTTACAGCCAAAAATAAAAAACAAAGACGCACACAACATTTGTCGTATGGATTTAAAGTACTTCACATTGAGTGGATATTTGAGTTAGATATTACGTTTAACGTTACTGGTTGCAAATGTGAAGTACTTTACAGCCAAAAAAAAAAAAAAAAAAAAAAAAAGACGCACACAACATTTTTCGTATGGAGTACTCTTGAAATATTTAAGAGCATGAGAATTTGTTTCATTCAATACAAGATAAATTAAATTATTACTGCTTAAAAGGGACATAAATAATAGTTATGTACTTTTTAAAGTGGATTGTTGCAGTAATTTATTAATTATCAGAAATGTATCACGGGAAGCAGAAAACGCATTTTAACAGAGAGTTGGTGATTTGTTCTATCTGTCAGAAGGAAATACAGAAGGACAACTTTAATGATCACAAAGTTAAACTCCATAAGAATGACCCCAGCTGCAAGTATCAAGTGAAAATTGATCATCAGAAGCAGAAAACATTGAACTTTGCTGTTAAGAAAACTTCCTCTGCTACATCCTCATCCTCAGTCACTGCCTCCTCCTGTCCCGATGACCCTACTCCAGTTGAGGCCTTACTGCCTGAACCAAGATCTGAAAAGTCCATTTCTGCTGAAGAGAAAGTTACTGCAGACACATAAAATAATGGCGACTCATCAAATTACCCCAGCAGACGGATTTCTCATGGAATAAGACTTCCTAATCTCGATATCGGACCAATCTTCTCTCCCGAGCAGCTCTCTGTAGTCAACAACAACAATATTCCCTCTGCAAAGGACTCTGAGACTAGCGACAATGTCCAGGGAGGTGAGAAAAGCAAGACTGAGGAGATGGAGTTTGTGGACGGAGGCCCAGAGTACCCTGTCGTCTTCACGAGCCAGCTGGGTGACCCGATACTTACCGGGCGGGAGCCAAAGCGGAAGGACATCCAGACCAGAACCAGAGTGGAGACTGAGCGGGAAACTGTCCCTAAAGTCGAGAGAGATCATCCTCTACAGCCCAAGTTACAAACATACAGTCCTCAGATAGATGGCAAATACTCCAGA
Source organism: Lepeophtheirus salmonis (assembly GCF_016086655.4). Taxonomy (NCBI): domain Eukaryota; kingdom Metazoa; phylum Arthropoda; class Copepoda; order Siphonostomatoida; family Caligidae; genus Lepeophtheirus; species Lepeophtheirus salmonis. The sequence goes on from NC_052136.2 coordinate 25,310,701, forward strand.
GACTTTCAATATGATTGGTTCCGTAAGTTCCCGTGGCTAGAATATGACGAGGTTGAAAAGTCAGCCAAGTGTTTCGCCTGTTCCAAATTTTCCATTTCCAACCTTGGGAAATTTGAGCTCAAAACATGGAAAAACAGTTCCTCGTTAAAAGTTCATTCTAACAACAAAAAACACAAACTGTCGATGGAAAAGTGGATCAATTTCCTCACATCAAAGAGAAAGAATACCTCGGTTCTCGGCCATGTTCAGTCTCAACATGCTGAGGAAGTCGTGAAGTGGCGAGCTTATTTGAGGTATCTTTCCAAACTGTTGGGTTCCTCGCAAAGCAAGGATTGGCTTTTAGGGCGATTCCGAAACAAGAGAAAAGTTGACGGAATCTAATGAAAACAATCGAGGAAACTTCTTGGAGCTTTTGTCCCTGCGTTCACACGACAATCATATTCTCAAAGATAAACTGGAGGCCGAAGTCAAAAAATTTAGTTCAGCTGGGGCAGGTTTTGCCAAATGGACTTCACCTGACATCCAAAATTAGCTGATCGAGATTATAGGATCCAAAGTGACAGAAAATACAATTGAAGATGTCAAGACTTATGCCGGCGATGATGACTACTGGTTCTCTGTGATTGTTGATGAGACATCAGATATGTCAAACACGGAGCAGTTCAGTCTGTCACTGGGATATCTGACGAGTGAAGGCATCAAGAAAGAGAGCTTCCTCAAGTTTGTAAAAGTTACCCAGACTGACGGCAAATATTTGTTTGAGAAGCTTCACAAGGCTGTCAAGGATCTCGGCCTTAACCCCGCCTGCACTGTCTCCCTGGCCGCGGACGGTGCCTCCAACATATCCGGCATCAAGAAGCGTCTTACCGCCAGGTGGAAGGAAGCAGCCCCACTGTGTGTCTACATCCACTGCTACGCCCATGTCCTCAATCTTGTAGTTAAGGATCTTCTCTCAGATATAACCCTGTTGAGAAATACAATGGGGACAGTACAAATTTTATACAACTTCATTGAAGGGTCACCAAAGAGGTCAGCAATCTACAAGTCGGTGAAGATAACAAGTAAAGATGAGGAACATGCCAAGGTGATGGCCCTGAAGAACCAGTCTGCTACCCGCTGGAGTCTCCGCTACGATGCTGTACACGCTGTATCTCTAGGGATGGTCAGAATCATGAAGACCCTCATAATAATGAGAAAAGATACATTGTCGAGTTCAACAGCAACTTCTCTGCTCAACAGCATCTTTAGTCACGAATTTGTTTTCGGCATTGAACTGTTGAAGACACTCCTCAGACACACATCTAGCTTGTCAGATGAACTTCAAGGCAGAAAGGTTGACCTAACAAAGGCCCGGAAACACGTCAACCTAGTGATTAGGACTCTTGGAGATCTTAAGAATGAGAAAATCTTTGAATCAATCTTGAAACTTGCTGAGTTGAAGTCGTCTGAGATGAAATTATTATTTGACCAGGAGGACTCAATTGATTTGGAATTCAAGGAGGCGAAGATTCCAAGGAGAATAAAGTGGAAAGGAACAACTGAATCCTACTTCCGTGAAACACATTTCGATGTTGCAATCAATAAGATTGTATTAGAGCTTGAGAGCAGATTTGCAACCGACGATACAAACATCACAATGGATCTCATTGCAATCGTCAATGACAGTGAAGTGGAGACCTGTGTCATTGAGCGTGTCGCCAAGCACTATAGACGTGAACTCGAGCAGCTCCAGTCAGACCATGCAATCTTCCAGCAATTCAAGGTTAATATTATAATGTTTCATTTTGCATTATATGTTTAAAATTTATGTTTCTCTAGGCAGATATTGACACAGAAGACATGGTTTCGTCACAAATTGCTGCGGAGTTAATAAGCTCGGGAGTCTTCCGCCTGATGCCGGAGCTATACAAGGTGATCGTTATCCTAGCCTCAATGCCCATCAGCAGCTGTGAGGCGGAGCGGTCATTCTCCTGTCTCAGAAGGCTCAAGAACCACATGAGGACCACCATGGACCAGGAGAGGCTCTCCTCCCTCACCCTCTTGAACATGGACAGGGTGATGGTGGACAAGGTGCTCCATGAAGACATGGACTGTTTGATTGACACCTTTGCGTCAAGGAAAGAGAGGAAAAACTTCTTCTTCTAATCATGATAAAGAACACATGCATTTTTTTCTTCATTTTTTTCAAACACATCACCACGTATACATGCGAGTTAAGAACATCAAGACTTGTGAACATAATTTATTTTCTGTCGATGTAACCGTTCCATGGTATATTATAATCTCGTTCATTATCTTCATCCGTTATTATTTTAAAAATATTTAAGGAGGTTTAAATTGTTTGACTTAATTGTATAGTTCAAAAATTTTCTCTCATTCTTGCACCGTGCATTTTATACTCCATTATACTCCTTCCTTTATGAATAGGTCGGCATTGACTTTCCGTCTAGAGTTTTTCCTTTTCATTTTATTTTTCCCAATATTTGCCTGAAGAAAATAATGGTCAGACAGTCCATTGGACGATATTCTTGCAAGACTTAATCTATGCTGTAGCATTTGCCCTGTTTAAATATCCCGCGTTCACCACTGAAAATCAACCGTTCACCCTTGTAAAGCGGACCGAAAAATCTTCCTGACATACGGCACTGGTTAGACCATCATGTAATCGACCTTGCTAGAATTTTCAATCTGATGTATTGTACCGACTGCTTGGCAAGACAGGCAAATTTTGACATGACACGCAACCACTCATAGTTCATGACGTCACTATTACTCGAATTTTCAATTCGATGTATCGTACTGACTGCTGGGTAAGAAAAACAGATTTTGATAAACCACGCAACCCCTCATCCACTATGACGTCAATATTAAAAGCGTGGTTGAAGTTAAACATCAGTCGTACACGCAGTATGGTATCACCTTGTATTTCTATTAATATTGATAATATTAAAGTTTTGAAAATTGAACTAGAGGGAGTAGCTTTTCAGTGCTTTGAAGCTAGAGATGCCAAAATTAAATCAAGTCTTCTCAGTAATTTAGCAAAAACCAAAAACTCTCCAAGGTATCCTTGAAGTAAGGTAATTTAATAGCAGATGAAAAAAATAAAACTCTTGCTTATAAAATCCTTACTTGAAATATGAAAATTAGTAACAAGGTCACTTTAAAATATTTTTTTCTGTTAATAAAAAGGTGAAAAGGGCCTTGCATTTTATTAAACTTAAATTCAATTTGTATTTTTAAGGGGAGGGGTGTAACAAAAAACTAAAAGTGAGTGATGAAAAGAACCACATATGACACATCACTAACTTCAAGTGTATTTCTTCATGCTCAAATATAGAAAAATCTCTCTCATTTCCTTTTTTTCAAGATTATATGACATAGAAAATACTAAAAAAACTTTCTATCCTACATGATTAATAATTAAATACAGCGTATAGTATTTTTAGGCAAAAATAGTAAGATACTTTTGTAGAAATTAAACTAGGATTTATCTAGAAAGGTAAATATATGATCTTAATACATATTACACACAAGCATAATTACTATGTAGGGTGCTAATATGTATTCCAATCAACCCCTATAACACTAAAATATCATCAATTATTCTAAGGTAAAATTGATATATCAAAGTAGCAAATTTAATCTATTTACACTATGTATTAAGGCTATGATTATAAAATTTCCTTCTCTTAAAGTAAATAGATTTGACATTAAATGATTTCTCAATAACTTCATCCGGTATGTAAAAATCAAACTAAAAAATATGAATGCCATATCATAGGATGTTTAATGAATGAACATGCCCATTTTAAATTTTGTTCCTTCACATCGACCATTGATCATAAAAATTGTATAAGTACAATTCATTTGGGTATAACCTGTATATGCATCCTTCATCATGCATATACACAGGTAGATACATAACAATATATCTGATTAAAAGTATGAAACTCACATAAGAAACGTAATTTATTAATAACATGTTAGGTTTGTTATCATATTATGAACAATGTAAATTATTTCTAATTCCTCATTTTATTTACAAATACAATTTTTTTCACAAATGTACAACTAAGCTCAATGTACAAGTAAGACAGATAAACGTAGGTCAAAGTTATGACTTATCATTGTAGCTACTTATATACGTAAATAGTATATCCAGAATATATGTAATTTTATAACTTTTTTCCATATGAGTGTATAATCGTGTTGTATTATGTATTTTTTATTCAATCCAGGTCACATTTTTTTGACAATCTATGAATATTTTACCCTAAAATTATCATAATTACTATAAGAAATTGCTTGATATGTATTTAATTATTTAACATAGAAACGTCAATCAAGAAAATGCGTATAAATATCGTTCTAACTTTTAACTTACAAATAAAACATTGCTTCTAATTATTGTAATTATGAACAGAGCCGTTAAAATGATTTTTTCTTGGGGGGGAGCGTCTGACAAATATAAAGATGACCTTTTTTAGAAAGAACAAATGAACAGAAATGGACTACTTTTAACATCATTAATTCAAAATTGTGAGGAAAGAAATCCAACTTTCGACAAATTTGACAAAAAAATTTTGTAACTGAAGATCAGTATCGACAATTATTAACCCTATTTTAATATCTTTCATAGATAAATAGTACATACTACATACACCTTATAATATGGTTATGATATGTATATAAAGTATTCGATTAATTTCAACAACAATTACATTAGTGGACAATGCCGCAAAACATTCACATTTCACTAACTCATCATTTACATAAAGTACAGAAGGAGATGATTAAAACGAACACAAACATTATTTGTAATGATCTTTATTCTTAACTCTTAAGTAACTTTATCTTATGTTTGTATATACATGAGTATTTAATATTCTGGAATATAACTTATCAAATCATTTATTTATTTTAGGGTGATTTTTAGATACGATTTGTGCTAACGAAATATTATGTAGGTCGTTTGAGTAGATACTTGGTTAGGGGTATGTTTAGGACCCCACAGTCGGGCAGACGCATACACTATAGGTAATATTAATATTTATATACCCAAGGGGTAGTAGTAATGGATTGACACGCATAAAAATAATCTTAGTTTTTGAAGTAAGATTCCGGTTAAGATCTCATCGCACCGTTTAAGGATACATTATAATTATATGTTACTTACATAGCTAATCGGTAAGGTTATTAATTACTATAGAAATCAAAAGTCATTTTGGACCTATCCAAATATAGCGTATGTGTCAATTATTATTTGTAGTTCCATTTTTAATTAGATTACTGATATTTTCTTATGACAGGAAATTAGGCATTAATTTGAAAAAAAAAAATTTAATCTATTTAATTATATCCTGATTAATTGTGATTATTTATCCTCTATTAATTAAGTGTATTTTATCAAACATATTTAATAAAATAAAGGGGTCATTAATTATTCGAAGGTTCTTCTATAATTATTTGTGAATGCTAGGGGATTATCGTAAACAAGCTAAAAATCAAAGGAAGGAAAGAAGAAGGTACTGTCTAGCAGCATAATAAATATAATTTTATAAATAAACGTGAAGCTATTTTTAGTTAGGTGAGAGTTCTTTAGGCAGATATTAATAAGTACAAAATAGTAATAATGATTAACAAGGTTTGTCGCAAGGTTGTATGGACGTTGATCGGAAGAGGGATTGCTTGTAGATGTCACTAGTTGTACGATTACACAGCTGCTAAGAAAAATAGGAGTGAATATTGTTGGAGCATCAAGTTTTCTAGCATGAATTGTATGATCTAGCTATTGACTGTAATAGCAACAACTAACAACCACGGTGTGAGCTGCAGTCTGCTGTGCGTGCAAAGCTCGAAGGAAGAAATTAGAAAAAGAATCAAAATCAAAATAATAACTGGAAGGGAAAAATGGAGGGGGAAGAAGATTCCGCGAACATGAATCTGTATCTCAGTGGTGGATCCATACTTTTGACGGGAGCAGTGGCTGCGTTGACTCTTCTCTTGAATCGCAAGTTGAGCAATCCTTCCTTTTTGCTTCTCAACTGCTGGTTTTGCAATGAAAACTTCTCCATTCCCCTTCGAAAGGCCAAATCCTGGACCTGTCCCAGTTGTGATGGATACAATGGCTTCTCCAATGATGGAGACTACAATACGGATCTAAAGACTTCCTCTCTACGACCTCAGCGCTATGCCAGGCCCCAAATTAAGGCTCCTATTCATGTATGTAAATGCAACTCTTTTTATTTGAGTTCTGAAGCCCTACGACTTACGAGTCCGAGTCCCTTCGCCTTTCTTATCACTTTAAATTCTCATTTTAAAAGCTGTATTACATTTTTATTTTCTCTCTCTCATATAGTCCGATTTGTGCCGCGATTGCGAGCTAAACCAATGTTTGAAGGTAAGCCAACTCTCGGCTTTTGTGCCAAAAGATGAAAGAAACTTCGACATGGAGATAGAGGACTATGAAGCTCATTTAGAACGAGTGTATCGACTCTGTCGCCAATGCGAAGCCGCATTGCATCAAAAACTGGGAGAGCAGGATGCCAAGATCAGGTATATTTCTACTATTCTTTTCTAAATAGCTCATGCTAAATATAATTATATTTTTCTTCTTATGATAGACCTAATTTACTCTCCTGGCGACTAGAGTCAAATCGATTAGCGGCCAAAAGAGATGGAGGAATTTCTGCCTTTGTTCATGCGACTCCACGAGCCTCAAAAGCGAAACGCTTTTTCGTATTTATATTAGCTCTTGGTCTTGCTCTATCCTATGAAGCTGCACTTACTACTGGTTTGCTAACTGTTTTACTACTTCTTGCATACAACACAGGAGGCTTACTTATGCTTCGACGCCATAGAATTGTTGTTCTTTTCTGGGTCATTACATTTTCATCTGGAGTCATCAAGGAATATTATAAGCATCTATTAATGGAAATAAAGTACTTGAGATTAGCAATCGGAATATTTTGCTGTCTATTCACTATGTTTGTTTGGAATATCAGTCCGCCATCGAAAAAAAAAAATAGTTCCTTTAAAAAGACTATCTCCAAAAGTTCAAAAAATACGGAAAATGACACTTGGGGCCTTATATCCTCTACTTCTCCTCCTTCTGTTAAGTCCTCGAGAGTTTCTTCTATTTTTAATGCTAAAGAAGATGAGTGCCACGAAGAAAACAGCAAATATGATATTTCATCGTTATCTATAGAGGACAATGTTGAGACAGAGTTTACTCTCATGGGTAGTGCTTCTGATAAAGGAAATCATGATTCTAATAAAGGGTCTCCGCCATTTATTATCAAGAAGTACAATGGTCTAGCTGATAACGAAATTTATTTTAAAAAAAGAAATGGCCTCACTGTGAAGAGAAGAAATCTCATTCGTCCAGCCACATTATCACCTCCCCCTGAGTCTCCATCTAAAGCTATTGCTAAAGCCTCATGGGTCGCTGGTGGTTATTGGCATCCTAAGGATAAACTCGGTTTGTCCAGCCCAGAAAGAACTTTATCTCGATCATCAAGTCAATCCTCTGGTTTTGTTTCTTACGATAATTACCCATCTTCTCCAAACTTAAGGGTAATCCGCAATACCTTTGCTCGGAGTAGTGTACCTCCGGAGCATAAGCCCTATGAACAATTCCCAGTGAGACAAGTCGCATCTTCCTCAGATCGATACTCATGTGATGATCCATCGTTTCATGGTAATACTGGATTTGTAGATTCATCCTCATCCATAGCTAGCTCATCTAGACAATGCTTGAACGATTCCCCTAATAAAAGTCATAATGTTTCTATTATGGATAAAGAGTTTAATGTTAGAGTTTCTTGCTATTCATTAATCCTTGGAACCAGTGTTTTTTCCAATTTATTTTTGATTGGGTTTTTGGCCTTTAACTACTTCCATGCCCTTAAAGTAAATTAACTATCGTAGTTTTTGTTTTTCTCAATTAGTTAATATTGTTTTTAGTTCAAACATCGTTTGCTGAGTTATAAATAATGCAATCTATTTCTTCTAAAGTTAATATTTATTCCACGTATTTCATCTCAATGCTGTTAGAATTGTAGAAGTTAAATGATATTTCTGCCATTGCGAATATCTTTCCCATTTTGAAAAAATAAATTAAATTTGTTACATTTTCGTTTGGCCGCCATTATCATTTTATTTTTCTGCGTCTGTGATATTTAAGGATTAATGAAGTCTCATATATATAATGTAATTTTGTAAATTATGCCCGGCTTTTAAGTTGTAATTATGGAAGGATCTGAGGTTATTGCTCCTCTAAGATATTTTTATATTCATATTGTACAGATAAATATATATAATATAAAATAAATTGACAAAATAAGAAACATGATTATTTTTTTACTTTCTATACTAAATAAACTATATAATTACTCTCCTACGTTGATTTGGCATGGTCATTGATAAGCTTTAAAATAGTTTCGGCGCTGGGTCTCATTTCTGGGATCTCCTCTGTGCACGCGTAAAAAATACTAAGTATAAACTCGTATTCATCATCGAAGTCCAGGGTTTTAGGTAACTCTGGCCTCGTTCCTAAGCAATCAATGTACGCAGAGTCATCTATGGACTCGTCTTCATCATCTGATTCACTCACGACGAGTTTATCAATATGAGGTGGTCTCAGGGTGAGCATTTCATATATAAGACATCCATAAGAGAATATATCAGCTTTGGGAGTAATGACCGTCTCTTCTTCAATAACCTCCATGGCATTCCATGCCTCTGTTCCGACATACTGTTGACCTTCAATCACTTTATCTCCCCTTCTCATCCAACTTTAACGAAACGCCAAAGTCGCATAATTTAATAATTTGGAATTCCTTTCCCCCCACAAGTATAACATTTGCACTCTTAATGTCTCCATGAAGTCGCTTTATATCATTGTGAAGATAATGGAGAGCACTTATCACACATTTCATGACCTTTATTATGGGCTGTGGGGGTAGAGGGCCTTTATGACAATCCAGTCGCTCTTCTAGGATATCAGAGAGAGAAAGATCACCCTTTTCAAGAGCCAGAACACTTGTTCCATCCTTATTTTTCTTAAATCCTCTATAGCCGATAATGTTGGGATGATTGAGACCCTTCAAAATAAGGGCTTCGTCATCGAGTCTTTGACCGATATGACCCGCAGCGTGTCGCTTTGTTACTTTCTTAAGGACCCATGGAGAAAGATTCACACCATCCTTGAGGCCTCTTTCGTGTAAAAGGATCTTCACTCCTAATAAATTAAAATATATAGATTCATACTTGATACTTCAATGAGAATCGCCAATCAATAATAACTAAGGAAATAATACCAACGGCAACAGTAAAATAGTCAATACCTGTCCCAAAACCCAATGTCTCAAGGCACGGAGATGGTGGAATATGAAGTCTAGGTGATGATGGTGTTACACCAGGAGAAGAACACTCACGGATGATTTTAATTCTTTTTTTTATTGGGGTCCAATTTTTGGAGTCGTCATTGATCGACATATTATTTTTAACCACAACCAAATTCCGTAATTCTTCCAATAATTAGTTTTAATTAAAAATAATATAAAAATATTTATTTTATATCAGACACAAAATAAATTTGGCGCCATTCTAAGACCGGTTCGGACTATTATTATTATTCAATCGACGTACGAAGTATCATGTCACATGACATTTCTACGTATAATGTCTAGAGCTATAATAAAAGAGTTCTTACTGCTCGTAATTCTTTCAAAAACGGATGTTTCTCATTAACCAGAAGAATGTATTATAGCAAAAATACAATTGCAACTTTAATTATAGGTATAGCTACTACTTATTAATAGTTAATAAAGCATTTTACTAGAACTAACACTCACTAGTCGTGTGTAAGATCGAATAAATTCAATTCTATAAAATGTTCTGCATGTTCTAAATTGGTTTTAACTTGCCATATTATGTACTATTTCACTGATTTGAATTTTTTTAATTAATTAAAATATAATATAAAAACTCTTACCATCAAAGTCGTATTAGATTTAATAGAAAAATATATGATTTTATTATTACAGCTTTTATAATTAGTTTAAAATATATTTCCTAGGTTTCGTGATTTCCTAAATGTTTAAAAATAGCGCAAATATAATAAGTAATGCCTAACTGTTATATTTTTAAAGTTAATTGATTTATGAAAATTTAAACTTGAATAATATCCGGGATGTTATTCTTTTTATTCTCATATGCTAATATATATTGTGTTGATGAGTTGTCTCATGACTGAGGAATCCAAAACATTAAAATGGATGTGAATGGATGAAGTACAAAATCAAAATGCATACATATCTTAAAAATATATATTATTATATCATAAATCTGTGGCGTAGTTAGATTTTAACACCTATTGGAGAGAAATTACTTATTTTGATCCTGTAAATACAGTTTTTCCGTTTTAAAATGTTTGGTGACCTCAAATCACCAACTTTAAATTTGGCTAATACTTTAAGCTTAGTAGAGAAGTTTTAGGTTATTCTTTCGATCTTGTTGTTGTTGTTCTTGTTGGAGAAAATGGCTTTAAAACATTAAGATAAAAAATATAAAAAGTGATGATGTGAAGAAGTAGTTAAAGTTGTCAAAAAAGAAGAAATATAACATAGAGAGGGCTTCATATACCTTTATTATTTTTTTAGATGTTTATTGCAATAATCATAATTTATTACCATAATTATATAAATTTAGAAATGTCAATAGGTTTATAAAGTATTTTTGAACAGATTATATTATAAAGTATATTTCAATATTTTATTCTTATTTTTAAATTTACATATAATTTTATTTAGCCATTCAAAATATTGATAATGGATTTGGGAGATTATTCCGACTCTAATTCAATTCAAAAATTAATAATTATTGCTTCATAATTTGAATAAGATTTGTGTGTATGCTCCGAACTTTGTTCCCTTGAAACTTCTTACGTTCACGTTTTCCCAAATCTTATCTAATTAATTTATACGCTTTTAGTAAAATATGAGATTAATACAGTTAACTTAGTGCATATTTACTATTTTTTTTATCACAATAAGCCAAATCAGTTATCCTTAATAAGAATAATTCAAAAAAGTATTAAAGATCATCTGGATCTTTGATACAAATATTCAAATTCCTCGTCGACCTAACTAATATACTAGTCCTAATATTAAAATACTTATGCGAAAAAGTATGCATTTTCCTTTTTTGGAACATTCCTCACTTTCCTCCTTAATTTCATAAACCAGCTTCATGAATCGTTTCTTGGTTGGGGTCACAATCTTCATGATTTATCTAATAATTATTCCGATATTTGGAGGATTATGTAAAAGTTGCCACTCTGGAGGTACAATTATAGGCCACACAAGTCGGCATAATCAACTTGGGGCTATATATATCTTATTTAAAGAACATATGCGCGTAGTAATGATGTGCGGGTTGATGTGATATAATGACTAATGAGATGCAAGTAATGCCTTAAGTTTGAAAAAAAAAAAAAAAATGTTGGATATTAAAGGGGGAAATACTATGTTTTCAAATGTTTTTGGTCAACTAACTATCAATCTTCTCTCGTCTGCTGTGGCGGTGTCATAGAATTTCGCTTACCATTGTTCAGTATCGTCACTCTCTGTATTTTATCTCTATGCTTTAAAAGTATACATATCAACCCTAAGCAAACCCTAAAATTCAACTTTGAAATTTCTTCATTATTTCGATACAAAAACTAAATTAGTTTAATTTTTGGGGAAAATAAACAAAACAGACTTTAATTTTGAGTCTTTTTGCAGCAGAATTAAATAATGATTTAAAATGATAAAAAAGTTTCACGTTATGTACTTTGAATTTTTATTTATATACTTATTTTATGAATAATACATTTAGCATTGATCAAGGTTAAAATAAGTATTTCTATTAACCTTGGCATTGGTACATTGTAATATTTATGATCAAGTCATGAACAAATTATTTTTGCTATTTTTAATTTAGAAGCATAGAGAGAATGGGAATGACAAGAATAATTAATTTTAATTTAGGCTTTGCTATTCTAATAGAATCCTGAAACTATCATATGGCGATTTACATAATACAAATAAAGTTCTAGACAAATAATTATTTGGGGGTTTGAAAAAGTATTAGTTTAATAAAATAACCGTTATTTGTGAATTATATTTTAAGGGTGCTTTGAACCAATTTGAGAGAGCTGGGGCATTAAAAAAAAAAATCTAAATTAGGCAATGTCCTTATGTACAGAAAAATCTTATTAAAAGTAGTGGTGTGGCTCCCGATATTGTTCTTGAATTGGTTTGTTGTCAACACTAAGAACAATGAAACTAAATTTTTTTTTTGAAGACCAAATTCCCTCCCCCCCTTGATCTTGATTTAAATTACCATAACATTAAATAAAAGTGCAGCATTCAACAACGTCTTTATTTAAAAAAATGATACTGAAGGACATAGTTGGCAGGAGGTACATGTCCCTCTCATATTTTCTGTTAGCCCAATTCGCTCCTATCCAGATATCCAGATTTATTAAATAACTTATATATGTATCATTTCCCCTGCTTTGAGCCCTATCGACATCTCGAAACAAATACATATTATAATTAATCATTGCTTAATGAATTGGATTATAATAAATTGACGTTAATTTAAGAAAAAATCTATTAATAGTAGGAATTCAAATTTCAAAATGGTATAGAAATGACTTAAAATGGATTCTTTCCCTTTTCTTGACTTACCTTTGATGGTAAAAAGTTGTTATAAGAATATGTAACCATCAATTATAATCATCAAACGATTGGTTTATATATGTAGAACCATATTTTTATTGTTGAATGGTATACTTATCTTTAATACACAGACATATGTACTTACTAAACATAAGAAAAATGAAATCTCGTTTGTATATTTTATATATTATAGTCCTATTTTAACATATTCAAAAAGTAGAAAAAGAGAATAATACTTTTAAGAATCTTTTCATAACTATAAATGTATAATTCCAAGATCTTATTCCAATCTTCTTTTATTATTATAATTATATAGTTGATTATAATAATAATGGTTGTAGAGAATTATCTATCTATGTACCTAAGTATTCTTGTTCTGTTTGAACGTGCTGTATACATACCAAAATTTATGTATACATTTGGTTCCTTCCTTTGATTATTATTATGAGGATGGGTTATGTTTTGTACTTATGTATCAAAGTGATATAATATTAATCTATATGACCATATTTATCAGGGGTCGGAGAGTGTTTATGTACGTAATATTCAATTCACAATCATTTCATAAGAGTATGTACATAGTATTTTGTGTCAACATCTTCACATCTTCCTAGTCTTGTGTGTTGTAATAGCTAGTAAATGACTCAAGGGAGTCCTTTAATAGCTATTAATAGTGATTTGAACACTGATTTGTTGAAATTGAATTATTTCTTGTGATACAGAGTTTTTTTGTTTTTTTTCATATAAAAATAATTTAAAGAGTACATTATATCCAGTAAAGAAAATCAAATGATTACGAGTAAATAAGTTAAACATGTTGTGAAATCCAATGAAGTCTCAAATCGAGTCGTGAGTCTTAGCTTTCGAATCCAAGTTCCTAACTTTGCTATTAAATAAAGAATTGTCGAACTATAAAATAATTTTTGATCTTTTTGCTTCCTTTCTTTAGAGGGAAGGTGGAGAGTGATGTAATGAAGGTTACTATAATGTTACCTACATGGTATACACTAACAAGGATATAAAAGTAAAAAGTAAAAATACATTAGCCATCATAACAAACGGAGCTACTAAATACATTTGGATATTTTGAAAACTCTTCGTGAAATGAGTTCAAAAATGAGATATAAATGACTAAGAAAAACTGGGGAAAAACATTAAAAGAAAAGTCAGACTTTTTTTTCAAATACTACAAAAAAATATTTATACTACACCATTCAATTTTGAAATTTTTCTCCGGTCAGTAGAACAATCTTTCTTTTCGAAGTTTTTTCCCTTATTATTGATTACCTTGCCGAATATTTTCCTTCTTTTCAGTGAAATAGTTTTTCTACGAATAAAAGGAGTATTTTCCATATGAAGATGTTTGCTTTGTTATAGATACTTTGACCAAATTTGCATTTTTCATTGATGATATTTATTAAGTCTTCCATCTCCATTTGCTACGTAGTAGCAGTAGCGAATTAGGATTGATTGCTTTCCAAATTTATAATTAATTTTTGGAGTATACCGTTTTTACTAATTTCTTCATAGAAATTGCTTACAAAATAACTACTATACAGAACATTTCTGATGGTGCAGAGAGGCTCCTCTATTACAAATTTTAAGGAATTTACCATTAGTATTCCCTATGTGTGTTTCAGGAATAAGCTTATTTGTCTCTAACTTTTTAATGAATAATATCCATCAATATCTATTTGTGATGCGATGGGAACTTTTGCAAACTTTATATTTTCACCATTTTTTGCATAAACCGGATGACCTGTTTTATGACCCGGAGCAATAGAAAGTTCTAGCATTCTCACAAAAATTAAAATCTACAGTTAATACATTTTAGAGATCAAACAGCTCTTTTTTAAATTTGTAATATATTTAGTAATTTTTTGTGCATCCAAAATTTAAAGTAATGTGGCTTTTCAACTCTCAAGTCTTTATCTTTGTTGTATATCGCAACTTTTATTCTAAAAATAAGCTAAAAACAGGGCCCCAAATTAGCCTATTCTTCCTAACTATGGAATAACTATTGAATAATTGTGTGGAATTCACATCCGTAGCTTAACGAGAGATAAATCGAGTTCAACCAATCAAATAATCAGAACACTACATATTTGAAAATAAGAAGAAAAATTAATAGCTAAAAAAAAACACAGTATAATTTTTCATATTAGTGTTCTATAAGGAAGAAAGGTTTTCAATTTCCGAACCTTGAAGATTATAAAAGTTCTTAAAAATATATTGTGTATTGGCCCGTTCCAAAACTATACACGTCATAACGAATATACGTCCGACAGATGTAGACACTCACGGTCTTTTCTTGCTCTTTGGTAAAAGAGGGACTTTGAGAACTTTAAAAAATGCTCGAGCCCTGATATATTTGTATCTCTACCTAATATATGTATATAAATGAACAAACCATCGAAGATAATAATAATATTAATCATTTCTTTTGTTTAAAAATGGAATAAGAAAAATAACAATGATTAATACTCTTTCTTTTTCTATACAAAAATAGAATGTGGTTTTAAAGATATCAAGCATCATATTATGAAGACCTTTTTATTCTTATTTTTATTATTATAGAATACATTGATTTGACCTCGTCAAGCTATTATTATATTGTAATACCTATATAATTTATTCCACGATATACAAATGTATGTATGTTTGACTATCCACTCCATTATTTTAATGATGACCGATTCTATTGTACTTATGTATCGGTTCAATACATATAGCATGTGTGGTAGGCCCATTCCATGACTGAGGAGAGATTACAAAGCAAGGGGCATCTACAAATTGGTGCATAAGTTATTCTAATACTTTAATTATTCAACACAAAAGCAAATTAGACTGAGTTTTCTTAAAATTGAGTCTGGATTACATTTCTATTATTCGAAAATTATCCTCAATTTCTATAAGCAAATTGTTCTTATAAAGCCTTTGTGTGCACCTCAAATTGTATTCAAATTAATCAAAATTGATCATCACAATAAAACAATGAGAAACGGAGATAATTTGTTTGTAGAAATTTGTCGGAAAATTACTTTGGATATAAATTTGACACATAAAAATAGATGTTTAACTGAAAAATTTGTTATTTTCAGAATAATTTTTCTCTTTTTTGTTTTCCCATCAAATGTCAATTTTTAAGAAGAAATGCCAAAAAATGATGCATTTTGTACAAAAAGTTTTAGATTCTAACATTTTACAATACCAATAAATGATTTTTACTACTTTTTGTTGTTGCAAAATTAGTGCACAACAGTATTTCGCAATTTTCTTTGCGAATTTGGATTTGGAAATTTTTTGACAAAAATAAAAAATGACTTCTCATCTAGAGAAACATTTTCATGCATACGTTAATTTGAAGTTTATAACATATTTTAGTTTTTGAGTTCACAATAATAATGTTATAATGCTCTCCCGCACAGAAGGGGTCGAAACGTAAAGAAGAAATTACATTGACCATTGTCAATGTGATATCCCGCTCGATCCTTGGCCCAAGGAGCGGCGGGTAACCCTTTCCTAATATGATCATATATTTATCAGTCTGAAAAATTATCTCTTCGATAGAATATTTAAAGAAATCAAAGATGTTGACTCAGAACAAAACACTTGATTGAATATGTGATCATTTATGTATAGTTATATACTTTGACAACATGCATTTTTTCAACTTGTACAAGTAGCAACCAAAAAAGGAGATATTAATTTTTTTATGGATTATTTATTATTAGAGAAGTGGAAAACATCCAAATCCCAGTGAGTATAAAAAACACGCCAGAAAAATATGTTACTAAGAGAAATAAACTAAATATCTATTGGCATTTATATGTATATTATGTAAATCTGTATATACAATATACATATATGTATAAACTATATTACTCTTGCTAATTAAAACGTTTGATTTTTCAGAATAAGAAGAAATAATTAATAAATTAAACAGACAAATCTGGCTGTAAGCAACTGATATTTTTCAGATGAAAAGTGGACTGACTATACCTGTATTTTTCTTTTATACGATGTATAGAAGAAAACCACAATTTTTGAATACTTATGTAAATAAGTTATTGTGAAACTTCCTATTTCGAGGCAACCTGTGTTTGATTAGATCTTGTTTTTGACAAATTATGTATGACTTTTAGTGTATCTTTTAGCAAAAGTGTTTTTCAGGGCAACACATGGGATTCTGTTTTCAGGGGTATTCGAAGGATTATATTTTTTTTTGGAGAAGAGGTTTGGTTTTTTGAAATTTTTTTGAAAAAAGTTTCGAAAATCCAGTCATTCCCAAAAAATTAATTTAAAAAAAAATTCAAAAATTAAATTTTAAACATAAAATTCTTTGGAAAAAAATTTCCAAAATTCATAGCTATTCACTGAAAAAAATAAATTTTTTGGAAAAAAATTTGAAAAATTAAATTTTTAGAAATTTTTATTTTCGAAAATCAAATTTTAAATTTTTTTGGAAAAAAAAATCAAAAATTTAAAAAATTCGATTTTTAGAAATTTTTGGTAAAAATCAAATTTCAAATATTAAATTTTTCGGAATAAAAAGTAAAAAATCTATAGATACTCACTGAAAATTTAATTTTCAGAAAAAAAATTTGAAAAATCAAATTTCAAATATTAAATTTTTTGGATACAAATTTCATAAATTTATACTTATTCACAAAAAATTATATTTTGTGGAAAAAAAATTCAAAAATCCATTGCTATTCACAAAAAATTAAATTTTTTGTAAAAAAATTTATAATAATAAATTTCTGCCTATGGGAATGGCGAAAAAAAACAACAATTTCTTAATTGGGCGAGGCCCATACTGCCCTCCAGACCACCCCCTGCAGACGCCTCTGAAATTGTTTATATCGAATTCTTCATCATTAATTGTTATGAAGTTGATACTAAAGATGAGGAAAGAAAAAGTAACCTTTATGCGGATCTTTTTCTTCAAGTTCAATGCAAAGTATTTCATGTATTAAAAAAATGGTATCTTAGAGAACGTTGACTATAAGGTTACTTTCCTTATATCCTGATTTGACAACGTATATAATATATCATAGTAAAGGCGTTAGCTACTGCAAAAATATTTCATTATTTTTCTCAATCAAATTCAATACTGAGGTAGTAACATTAAAAACTAAAAAAACCCATTTTTTCTCAATTAACTCTCCTTTGATTTTTCTCTTCTTTCATATTTCTCTCCTAGTATATTATTATTGAAACCCTGGGAGTTTAGATTACTGATAACACTCACAAGAGGAGCCCAATCATTAAAAATCATTATTTAAAAAAAAACAAAAAAAAACAATAACAATATAAGTTCATCGGAGTGAGAATGATCATGAAGGGCTATTAGCCTTTAGTCACTCGAATCACAACATGAACATTTTTTTTCTGTTTTAAATAGGTATATAAGTATATGTATTCCATAAGAATGGATAACATACATTAAATAATTTCGGTAACGTCAAAGGATCGTTAAGAATCCTGTAAAATTGAATTTTTATGTCCACAACGTTTGTTTTTTAAGAACAAATGAACTCCCCTCCTCCCTCCACTCAAAGGGTCACAACAAATGGGTCGAAAAAAAGTGATGGGATTCAAAATCCGATAGAGTAATAATGAAAATGTTTTTCGATAGATAATAAATGATGAGCCTGAAATTGTTGAAAGAACCACCAGAGATTTTAGTCATGTCGTGAGTTTTGAGCTGCTCGAGTTGTGAGTCTTTTCACTCTGAGTCCGTGTCATGTCTGAAGTTGTAGTTTAACGAGACTTAAGAGTGCCTGAGCTATGATCCAGCCATCAATAATATTAAAATTCGATCCGATGTAAATAAAAAATGATGTTTAAATAATACTAATAAAGTTTTTTAGTCTCAAGCCTTGACACTCACTCTAGTCTTTAAGGCAAGTAGAGTCTGAATTCTGAGTCTCATAAAGCTTAAGTTGTCAATTGAGCTCGAGTTTTAAGTTCTGTAACACGGAGTAGAGTAGTAATTCCCAAGAATTTCGCCACTGCAGAGTCCTATATTATTATTTAATATCTTGCTGGCATATAATAGGTGAAGTAAAAAGTTCTGTGCGTTTTTTTGCTTTATTTTGACAATAAAATTACCATAGTTAGGATTATCCGATTTAGATCAAATATGCACTGTTTTATTGGATAACTTTTGTCCATTTTAAAGGTAACTTCATAATTCCACGATTGAAGATATCTTCGTTCCTATTGGTAAAAATCTTGACCAGCTCATTTTCACAAGCCTATATTGTGGGTGCGATATAACCTCCTATCCAAGATCTCAAAGATCTCGTTGAAGATGTTTGTGGTCTGGCGTTGTTTTGATGGAATTCAACACCCTTTCTATTGACCAACTCTGACTGCTTCTGATCGATTGTCTGCTTCGAGTTGGTCTGTTATTGACAATATAAGTCACAATTGAGTGTTTTTCCCGATGGAAGCAGTTCATAGTAGGTGACTCCTTTCCAATCTCACCAAATATAAAGTATAACCTTCTTGGCTGTTAATACGAGCTTACCGATCATGAGCCGCTTCATCGTGTCTAAGATATTTTTCGGCTGTTTTGCTTCTATTTGACTCATTTTTTTATCACCAATCACCATACGCTGCAAAAAGGGATCCATTTCGTTACGTTTCAATAAGGATTTTGGAATCATAAATTCGATCCAAAAAGGTTGTTCTGCGTCAATCTGAGTGAGACCCATACATCGAACTTCTTCTTAAGACCGGCCTTATGAAAATAGTTCAGGACCATTTTCTGGCTAATCTACAGTTCAAGTGCTCACATACCGGTCCAACTCTACGATTTTTATTATTCTATTGACATTTTTGATGATTGGCCGACGAGAGTGTGCCTCATGGACGACGTCAATATTACTGAAACGCAATCGTTAGAACCACCACTTTGCTGTTGAATTCGCTACTGTATTGGGTCCATAAGTAGCACAATTTTTTGGCCGCCTACCCCACCTTTTCACCTTGGTCGTAGTGTTATTAAAGAATGTATCGAATTGTATCTTTTTTTACTTCCATTTTGGAACGCTGTAACACATAAGTGGTGGCTTCACCAAACGCAAAACTGTAAATGAACTTTTTTTTAAAGTGTAACCTTAAACTATAAGCATAGTTCAAGCTTTTTTATGCAATTTATTAATTGTGAGATATAGCAGACTTAAGATTCTTGCAAAAAATGATCAGAATATTTTACTTAACCTTATAAAATGTGCTCAACTGAATGTTTCATTTATTATTTACATAATCTATCCCGGAGCCGTTTTTGAGAACCATTCAAGTATAGTATCTTAGAGCTGGGAGCATGTATTTGGGTTTTTACAAATTATATGTACTATGGCATTAACACAACAACATAAAAAAATACTCTGCACTCTGTGGTCAGCTATCGATCTTCTTACTATTTACAAATCCCATTTTAGTGTTCTATAGATTCATCGCTGGAAATCAAAATGCTTCTTGTTAAGCTGAGGTCAAGTTCTTAATTATTAAGTATATGAAGAATTGTGGAACATTGTCAAATTATCAAGGGATTTTTTGCCTTTTTTATTTATCTTTTTGGAAGAAAACTAATACATTTATTTCTCTTTTCTCCTTATTTGTCCTTCATATATTTTCGAATAAAAAAAAAAAAAAAAGATTCGCGTACTTCTATATAATGAGTAAAAACTCCTCCGGTGTCTTTTTCCTTCCTTGATCTTAGGGTATACAAAATATACTATGACTTTCAAAGGACAGCATTAACTTTTTGACTCTCTGTCCCACAAAAAAAGGTCAAAAATAATCACTTTAGAGCTTGCATTCGAAAGAGTTATCTTAAACCGAAAGAAACCATCAATGAACTATATTTCAAAGAGGACATTCTCACAAGAAATGCTTAGTAGTCTCCATCATACAGAAAAAAGGTTTTTCTCAACGTTTGTCTTTTTAAAATTTACTTCCAAGCTACCGGATAATTTACGATAAATAAATCATTTTTCTGCCGAAGTTAGAAGTCTATTTCTAAAATCTCTGATAAGTTCATGTATGTTTATTTGATTTTTCTTCGTTTCAGATATTCAATAAAAGATTTCAGAGTAGGGGATTGAGTACACAATGATATTGAAATCGTTGCTAACCTCAATTTGAATGGCACAATTGGTCGTTGGACTTCAAATTTTTGAGAAATATAGAATAATAGTGTCGTAATGCTATTTTCTTTACAAAATATAGGTATATAGCAGCGTCAGCATAGGGTTTGACCTCTATTGGAGGATAAAAGGTTGATAAATATAATAATACAACTCCATTTTGATTAATACTGTACATATGTTACTCACATAGAGGCCGTTGTGAAAAATGCCCATAGCTACAGACTATCGCACCACCTAGCGGATACTATATTTTTAGGTTATTAATGTATCTCAATACATTAACAAGCTCTTTAAATCCATGTTAGTACCTACAAAATAATACATATATATACATATACAACTAATAAGAACCTTCTCATAAATATATGTATAAAAGATAATGAAGTTAACGTTTAATGAAATCTACCACATGATTAACGATAAAAGTGTTTGAAGAAATAAAGTTTTTTTTTCTTCTTCTTTCCTTAGCACATATTATGTATATGTACAATACATTAGTACAACCATTTCCCACGGATTTCAGAATTCCTTGAATGGGAGGAGAATATCATAAATTTGAAATTAATGATTTTTACTATAATGATATTTGACTTAAATATATTTCTTCGATGATGAAATAAAATAAAGGTTAACTTCGTGGGTCAAATACTAAAAGAGAAAAAAGAAGAGTTTTATTATTTTATACATATAAATATATTCATTTTTGTAAAGATTTCAGGAAAAAATCTTATTAAAATTCGCGCTTAGAGGGAAATAACACACAGACAGATAGATATGATTATGTTTTTTCTATATGTACAATGTATATATCTTAGGTATAATTGAATGGTTGAAATGAAGATAGAAAGAAAAGCAATAAAAAATAATTGAAAATATGTGGAATATGAAAATAGTCATTGACTATGTAACTTTCACACAAAATCACACAGATATCTTGTTGAATTCCAACATGAGAAGGCCGTCACTTCAAATTCTTATTTTTAAGAACCCTGCATGTATTATTCCTTAAAATTCAACAATTTTCCTTCAAGAAAATGAAGTGGGATTATGCCTTGAAACAGTTCTTTTTTAGGAAGGAATGCGCTACAAAAAAAATATAATTCCCTCCATATAAATATATATATAAATCATATCATGGCAAAATTTTTTGTGTTTTCTTTATTTTGAAAAAGTGTACTTTTTGGGTTTGAACACTTTGTAATATTATGTAGTGTTCATAAAAAGAAAGTGTCTATTTATTTGACATGTAATGTTTGAATGATAAGGTTGTATCAGGAATGTATTTGGAACTTAAAATCGGTCCTTCAAAAAATATATTAAAATTTAAAGAACTTTCTGTTATTTAATAATTTTATTTATCAACTGAATTCGTTGAGTAAACCTTTCAGTATCTCTCATTATCTTATACATATTTATAATTATGTTTTTAGTTTTATCACATATGGAATCCAAAACGGTCAAACAGATCAGTCTGAAATTTAGTAAGTAGACGTATAAAATAACCAAACATATTCCTATCTTATTTTTCTTGTCCCTCCAACGTCATTAACAGGTTGTTTTTGACCAAAACAAAACCTCATTTTCCTTCTCTCTTTCTATTTCTCTCTCCTTCTCTCCTCTTCCCCCTCTGTCTCTTTTCTTCTGCCCTCAATCTTTTTTTCTATTCCCCTTTATTCAACCCTGCAATCCGGGCACTCTCTGCTAGTTGTATATAATTGGCGCTTCTAAGACAATATGACCGAATACATTTTTGGGGAAGGAAAATTTGCCAAACAGACATTTTGCCGAAGGTCTTATTGGGACAATTGGCCGAAAAATTATATTAAATTTATTTATATATAAGATTGCATATTTTAATTCCATTTAAGCTGATATACTATATATGTCATATATGTGAATTAATGATTGTTCTTTTGCAGAAAAATAAATTTATATTAATTAATGATCATTTTATAAAGACGCACATGAGTATGTGGCTTAAATCTACTGCTGACGCATTTCTAAGCAGACCCCTTCTAATATGCTGTAATAAAGCCTGACCCACAGGTTGTGTAGATCCCTCCTTGTCTAGGAACCCTCTTAATATCCCAAAATACATCCCAGCCCTGGAACAAAAGATGGTTTTAACACCAATTATGCTATAATACACCCCTGCCTACAGGTTGTGAAGGTGAACTGCTGATCCCCGAAGGAAATTAAATTTTTGCCGTCTCCGCTTCAACGAGCATCAAGAAAACCTCTTAATAACCCAAAATGCCCCCGGTCTTCAGGTTGTACATGTGAAGTGCTGGGTCGAAGGCAATTTCAACTCTAGAGTTGCCGCATTTCTAAGCAACACGGCCTCTTTAAATATGTTAGAATACATAGGGTCCATGAGTTATGTAAATGAGCTGCTTCACCCGAAAGTAGGGTAAATTCTTTCACTGCCGCTTACCTAAGCATCAAGGAACCCTTCTAATATCTAAAATATAACCCCGTCATTGTGTTGTATAGGGGCAGAGCTGGGGCAAAAGTCACTTTTAACTCTACTGCCGCCGCGTTTCTAAGCACCAAAGACCTCTTCTAATATGCTATGATACACCCCGGCCCACAGATTGTGCACAAACTATCCATTAAAACCGGATAAGATAATACTTCATTAGTCCAAAAAATGGTAACGAATACAACTATAATATATACCTATTAGACTTCTAAGAACATAAATTAGTTTTATTTGATGCTTAGAGAATCTGCAACTATAGAATTTGACCTACCTTGGGGCCAAACTGTTCACATACACAACCTGTGGTTCGAGGTGTGTTACTTATTGTATATTATAAAAGGGTCATAAATGCTTAGAAACGTGGCGGTGGTTGAGTTTAAACAGCTTTGTGGCCCAACGTTTCAACTGTACAACCAGTTGGCTGGCCATATTAAATTATTATATGGCAAGTTTCTCCATGATTCAATAATTGTATCGTCCGAATATAATATAAATTGCAACAAAATTGCACACGAAAATAATGACTTGCAATGAAGTTACTCACCATCATATTGCTTACATTGATGTTTCTTAATGATGATATTACCCACAATAATTTTGTCTCACGATGATAATGTACACGACAATTTTACAAGGCAATGTTTTGTCTGCAAGCTTTTTACCACAATCATTTTACAATGAGCCCCTACTGTGTTGTGCTTATATAATTTTGATTTTTTTTTCGTTTCTGATATGAACAATACCTATTTATCATAATATCATTTTAAATTGAATTAAAATATGCAAACATATATATCAATAAACTTAATAGTATTTTTCACCCAATTATTCCAAATGGTCCTTTGGCAAAATATCCATTGATCACATTGCCATTAGGCAAAAAAAATTAGGCCAAAAGTCCGCTCACGATAATTGGCGGAGCTGTAGTACTTGAATAATTTTTTTAATTGATTCGTACTTGCCTTTTTTTTTTTACATTGAGTGCTCAAAAATTGACTTGGACTCAGGACTATATTGCCTCAACATGGAATTGGACTTGGAGCAATATGAACTCAGAATCGCAGTAATTTGGTTTTGGGGGTGAAAGTTATTTTTGAATAGTTCTTATTTTAACACAGGAATGTATTCTATCCTTATTGTTGAAATTAAAAAATATATATATATATAGCTTCGATTGATTAATTTGCAAATCACCAACAGAAAATAATGTTTATTTGATTATTTTTTATCCACTCAGAGTAGTAGTACTTGAGTATTGACTCGGAAAAGGTGGACTCGAATAATAATTGTTCTGATAATTGGACTGACTAAATGTACAAAAATAGTTTGCCGCTAATTTCAACCTATGGTTTGACTAAAGTCAAATATTTATTTTTCTTATAAAAATTGGAAAAGTGATATTTGCTATACATGGACAATTCTCCGATATCTAGGATAATAATGATGCCATTAAGGAAAGTTTATTCCATGGGATGCTCAAGATTTAGGGACTGGAGATTAAATCCCAAGAGTTCACCTTGAAGTATCTTTATGAATATAAAGTCAAGACAATCATTGAGAATATTTACGTATTTGTATGTACAATTACATACAAAAAGGACCTGACTCTAATGTATACTTTCACAAATTCATCACAGGTCATCATCATCAACTCAATTCATCCATTCACAATACGCTTGAAGCCACTTGAAAAGGAACAATTACAATTGAGAAGAAGGATGTGACTAACTTGATCACAATGGACGGAGCTCAGTTGTTATCCACCATTGTTGTGTCTCAGTTTAATAAAGAGTTATATGGCACATAATGCCTTTTTAAATGAAATAATGATTATAAAGGCGTTTCAAAAACGAAAAAAGGGAAAAATAGGATTAAGACATTGACGCATCGTCGCTTTAAAAATCAAGTGGGTCAATCAATTCTATACAATATGATTTCAAACATGTATGCAACACATACATATTATATTAGTGATGTATTAAGTACCTAAAAATACGTTTTAAGAATAAACACTTTCTAGAGATGGGTCCAAATATTTTGACGTTACGTCTTATATCTTAAGGATGCGTCCAAATTGGACGTAAAATCCGTCCTATTAAATAAACTTTGCTTAATGATATCGACAAGTCTAACTTATAACCAGTGACATTATTAGATGTATAATCCTTCAATATTAATTCCAATAATAAATAGTTAAATCAAGAATATTTGCAAACTATTTTCAAGCATTTGGACTGTCCCAATACTAATAGGTATAACAATAGAATATGGTTAAAGTTTAACAGAAGGAATTCAGTTGGTAAACTGAAGTATTTTACCATTACAAATATCCGAGGCCATGACGAACCTCTGAACTATAACCCAAGACTGGTTACAAGGAATGAATACTAATCAGTCATCAATATTAGCACCACAGGAGAACTCAGGCTTTGGAATAAACAAGAAGTCAGGCTTCCAAACATTATGCAAAAATATGTATAAGAGACAGTACTTTAAAAAAAAATAATTAAGGAACAACAGATAGGGCGACGTCGATTTTAAGCCCCATATTAAGGAAACAACACAAATCACTTATTTACTCTTATTGTATCTCACACTTTCTCCTCCCAAAGGAAACAGAAAAGAGGGTCAAAATCACTTTGTGGTAGTTAGTTCATTTTTCACAACTCTGAAATTATTACTCAATAATTGATAGAAATTGTTGAGAGCTTAAAAGAGATTTTTCTGGTTCATTCAATCAACGCTCAGAAAAGAAGGAGAAACATCGACAGCTGAGAGTAAAACACCATTTTTGTTTGTTTTGTTTTATTTAATTAATGCTGTGGACCCCATTGTTTGCATATGGACACCCTTCCAGGTAAAGAAAGAGGAGGATTCCGGACAAATCCATTTGTATCCTACTCTATATAAAAATCAAAAGTTCATCTTATTTATTGGTTTTCTAATGTACGAATGTCTAAGGGTGTTGTTCATTATTGACGACTATTCATATGACGTTAAAAATAATAGTAATAAAATTAAAGTTAAAATAGTTAATTATAAACAAAAATAGTAAATCAAGAATAATAATATCCAAACTAAAAAAACATAGATAGTGTACAATAAAATAAAATAATACAACAAAAGTGAGACACAATAGAAACATCATTCGGGTTCATTTAATTTTTTTTTCTAAACAACCTGAGGGAACGAGATTTCAACACTTCAATAGCAAGAAAATTCAAACTGTGACCAATCCTATTTTTTCTTAAAAAAAGGCACATTCTGGAGATGGTAACTATTAGCATGTGGCTGTATGAGATAATTATTGGAGGATACCCTAGTATTGATGGGTTTTAACGAATTTGGGTTTTGGAGTCCTAGTTGTTGAGTGGTTTATTATTTTATAAACTACTTACAGGATTACCCAGCATTGCTCGGAGTTGTTAGAAGTCGAAAAAAGACAGATAAACTGTAATGATATAGATAGAGAGCGCAAGGAGAAGGCGGGAGCTAGACATGTAGTATACCTGACTTAAGACCCTTGTTAATATCAACTGCCGTTTTATGATTTTGGAGACAGAAAATGAATTATTGCTATAACGAGGAGAACTTTCTACATTTAAAATAACAATTGTGTTAGGGAAAATAATATCATTGTGTTTCAATACATATATGTTCATTTTTAAAAGAGCTTACATCCAAGATAAGCGAGAGGGAGATGTGAACACCACTACGACATACGAGGTGGATTATTTTGATTTTTAATCTGATGCGCTGAGCTTTAGCTACATACGCTCCTTGCTACATGTTACACACAGTTTTAAGATTAAGTAGCGCACACTCAAAACTTAATATCATTAATATAAATAATCAAATCTTGCATGTTCCTTCTTTTTGCCAATTAACAACTTTTAGGATGTCTGGACCAATGATGGTTTCCACTATGGCCTTTAGTGCATGTATGTAAAGGATGGAAGAAAACAAAAGAGGGATGAATGTATTGTTAGTTACAGCAGCGGCAGTTTAATATCGATTTATGTTTAAATGTACATACATAGAAACATCTCCATAATCCAATAAGACCCCTTCTTATGAAATAGGAATAATAATAAAATGAAGAATGTTCTTGAGATTTTTTAATATTATGAAAAAAATATATATATATAAAATAATAAGACATAGCAAAATAACCTTACGTTTATATATTACTTTTTAGTTTTTTTTATTCTATATTTTTTATCTTAAATTCAAATCTAATAAATAGTTAGATAATAAATCTTTGATATAGATACACTCTTACTGAGTATTACATATAACATATATGTATTATAAGAATAATAAAAAAACATAACAAATTACCTATTGTGTGCCCAATACATATACATATATATGTACTTTTATGTACATATACAAAAAACCATTTTTCAACCTATCATGATAAAAAAACTCATATTATTTGCTTATATTCAAATTGATTTCATTCATGGGAAGATATTTTTACGATCCAATCAATGAATTTAGTAACTCAATTGAGTTGTGAATAGGGTTAAACACATATTATATACCTATGTTTTGACTTATTTTAAGGATTTATGTACTGAATTTCTAAAAAAAAAAAAAATAGATTAAAAAAAAAAAATAGATTATGAAGAAATCAAGTTAAATAAATATTTATTTCAAAAAGACGGTTCCACAGACATGAATGTATATGTTCGCTGTATATATACTATTTCGGTGGTTTTATTCCACCTCCATACCATTCCCTACCTCTTTCGCCTTAAAAGAATGTCTTAGTTTGATGTGAAGTTAGATAGGAAAAAATAATTAACTAACCTTTTTAAACTGCAAATGTTTAGTACCAACGTGGATGCAAATATTGTATGTATAGCAAAAGCGAATGCAAATACAGTCCAATTTCTAAAATACACATACTTTGCATTTTAGAAATATTATATCATGAATATTGTGGTGAGTTAAAATAACACAATCTTGTACAAAAGATTATAAAAAGGAGAAAATGTCCAGTATTTGTTTTCAATAATTGACCATAACTGTTGGTCAAAGAATTCAAATAGAATCAATACTCAATTTTGGGAAAAAACCATTCCACATTGGCTTTTGTACACTCAAACAATTTGTTTTGTTTAATGGTATAAAATGTCTTATTTAACTGTAAGAATTAGTATGCTATAAAGTCCGTTTCTGCTTGGTCCAGCAAATCATTTCATTACACATACTTTTCATATATATGTGTAGAAATGATATTGCAATTTGATTCAAAATGACTTAATTTATTTGTTGTTTTTGACAAGAAACAAAGTAGTTATACAAAACGACGCGATAAAATATGATAGAAATAGATAACATGGCATATGGGTTATGATATATGCATTCAATATGGTATCCTCACATTATACCTATATATTATTTGAATCGTCAAGATAAAATCAAGGTGTAGTTGTTTTCGTAAAATCAATCAGTGTGCTTAAATAATCAATTAAGTTAGTTTTTTTTTTTTGAAGCAGCAGTTTTAAATAAGTTATTACGGGTGACCGAAATGAAATATGCGATATTAGAAATAGAAATATATTGGCTTTTATAAAAAAAACTGCGACATTTTAGGCCTTAATTTACAAATTAAAAGCATCATAAAAAAGTTCTAAGCCTTACATATAATATTATCGTACTGACAAAACATATTTTCCTGATATATGGGTGCATAATGGTCTTTACAAAATTATATGACCCTTTCTCATGAAGTAAAATAGCTAGAAAAAGAAAAAAATCAATTTTTTCTCAATTTTTTCATTTTATTCTAGCCTGTATTTAAGTTGATACGTCACATACATATATAAGTATATATTATGAAGTATTAGTCCTAGGTATAGGTATAAAAGAATAAGAAAATAACCAAAACTAATTAAGCAACATATTTTATATTTGGAGTTTACTCTTTCTGACCTTCAAATATATGAATGTTTATTACTCTTCACACAAATAATATGTATATATGTATACCTACAATATAAGTACACACAATCAACCATGAACTCTGCTTATTTAGCTACATATTTCCCCATCTACATTCTAATAAATGGGGAGAGGTATGTAATGGTCAAGTAAGTCCATTGTTATACTTATTTCTTGCTATAAACATTCAAAAAATGGTTCTTTTATCCACACATATACATACATACATATATGTAATGAAGGAACAAAACTACTCCTCAATGCTCCTGCCTCATCTCACACAAATTGTAATTATATTTTTACTATATTAACTCCATTAATACACACATATACAATACATAGACTATATATAGAGTGAATGAGTCCATTATATTAACCATGCAGAAGGAGGGAGTTAATAATTGTCTCAACCGTTGTTGTTTGAGTTTTTTAAAGAGAATATTATTTCTCATAAAAAATAAAGAGTTAGAAAAACAATGCAAAGTTTATCTCAAAATTATTATTATTATATAAAATTGTTTGCTGCGTATTAACCATAGAATGAAATTCAACGGTTTTTGTGCTTTTGCTTTTTTGGAGTGGTTCTTACGTTTTGATAAGAGTATATCTATGTATGTATCTAACTAACCCCTATAATTATAGACTATATGCAAGTCTTTATATATGTATGAAAATATAACTAATACTTTGTGTCCATGAGAATCCAATCACGCTTATAGTTATGACGACTACTCCCCCCATCTTTTGGGTGTTGGGTTTTGTTTTGAACTCCATACTATTTTCCCATTTTTTAATGGCCTAGATCAATGCTTCAAAAGAAAGAAATTAGCTCTTGCTAAGAAACCTTTTTAGCAAAAAACATATCTTCTTCCGTACAAGATATCACTTTTGATGTACATATGTATATAAAATACCAATCTTTTTGGAGAAAAGACCCAGAATGAGTTGGTACTGATTTGCCAATTCTGACCAAATTTGGAATTATTATACAATCATGATTAGGAATTGCTCATAGGTTATAAAGAACCAAAACTATAATATAGCAAATGGCGCAACGACGACTTCGTGATCATTTTCTCCCGAATTATGTTGGATTTGTGTAAAAAAAAAAAAAAAATTTTAAAGTCCCATATATAACTAACCTAGCAAAACTTTATGAATTCACCCCTTTAACTGAATGAACAAGGTGAATTATGCAATGGAAAGGAAAAAAAGCAAATGTCCTGAGGAAAAATAATAAAATAACGCCCTCTGTGGTATCCCAAAATTTTTAACGTAGTCAAGGAAATCTCCTCAAGCTAGTAGTTGTGCTTTGTCACTTTTTTATAGCTTTGCCAAGAGATAGTTTGAGTTCAACCAATTAACATTCAGAACAAAAAAATCCAACAAAGAAACAAAATCGACAGGTGACAGTTTTTTTAATAAGATGTATTATTGTTTAAGATATACTATTCTGAACTATGCATAGTATCCCCAGCAAAAGTTGTTTTGTTGTCAGAAAAATGTGTCTACAAATTGATCAAATGTTCGTCTTTTCCTCACTTTATTTATTTGGCAAAAAAAAAAAAAAAAGAAAGAAAGAAAAAGGATGCAGCTTTGGCATAGATTCTTTCTAATATATCACCCAAAATTAACTAAGCAATAGTAGCTATTGCTTAGTTAATTTTCCCTCATCTCTACTATTGTTCTCACAACTTATCAAGATAATATACATTTATTTTCAACTAAACAACGTTTAACACATTAATAATAAAGTGCATACAATAGTGCAAGATAAACCAATAGCCGACAAAAAAAGAGGTGTTGATGTTATTTTGGTGATACATATACACTGTGTATCCTTTCCTGCACGCCGATACCTGTATTGTATCTCGCAACCTTTCCCCAAAAAACAGGAAAAAGCACCAAAATCCATTGCCAGCTCTTTCCGACTATTGAATAATTATTCAATATTTATTGACAATTCTTCACAGCTGAAAGGGAATACATTCAACTTTCAGAAACAGTGATTAAGGGAACCGAAGCAAAAGCATCGACAGATCACAACAACAACCTATATATTGTGAATTTTTATGCTTATGAGGAAACGTTACTCTTTAGGAAGCTACAATTACTAGTTAGCAGTAATAATAAGTACACAACAAATACAGCTAGATGTGCTATTATGCCTAAGAAATACATAAACCTTTTCACCTTTTGAAGATCCCCCCCATCTATTGCATTTAATAAAGGCCTTGCTTATTTCTTTTTTCCTTTTCACAAAAACAAAACTATAATTATCATATGTAATGCATATATATGGTATATACAATATACATAGAGGTAGAACCATGAAATAGTTGCTTACCCAAAACCACCATCACTACATACACTACCACGTAAATTACATTACTTTTGTTATGAGGTTCATACATACATAGTAGTGATAATAGCTCTTGATCTGAAAATCCCAAATCGGTTTGAGGCCCTTGAGATTTTTAGTGGACTCATCTAATTCAGTATAGATCCGTCCCAGAGTATGGATCGGTCTGGTTCGGTTTCATTTAAAATTCGGTCTAGAGCGCGTCTATAGAGGATTTTTTGATGATGTCATCCGTGTTTCAAAATTGTGGAAAAAGGCATAGTACCGCCACATGAAGTTAGCTGTGTTGCATAAATCATATTTTATACAATCAGTATATATATTCAGGCCTAAAAATCTTTCTACGATTTAAAAACGATTAAATTTCCGTCCATGGTCAAAGATCGGTGTCTGGACTCAAATATCTATCCAAATCGGTTAAGAAAAAATCATTGAAGACCGAATTGGGGAAAATCGATCTTGGACCGAGTCTCAACACTAATACATAGGGTAATTGTATAAGATGCTGCAAATCCTTGATTACACATTACCTACCATTCTCTTTTGAACAACCAAGAAGAAGGAGAAGAGAGGAGGAGGGAATGGTAGCAGGAATGTGTTTTTATGAGTTCAAAAGGGTTACGTTTAATGTAATAATATCTGTATGTAAATGATTCTTTTTTGCAGAAATAATGATGTTTGTACTGATAGTATGTATGTACTGACTCCTAGCTGATATCTTGGTTTAAAAGCTACCCTCATAGAAGATAGTTTCCCACACTCAAATGGTTTGATTTGATTTTCTGTTTTTAGTAAGAGAGAGAGAGAGAGAGAAGTAGCTACGGATCATAAATTTTAAGTTTATTGATATGGTCCATTTCACATTTTATTCTTTTTCTCATGAACTTGGATAGGTAGGAGTAGTAAGTACATTTATTATTCTACCCCCTCCTCAATCCAATTTAAAGCATTAAGTACCTACTATCTACCTACTTAGTTATTATTATAAATTAAGAAAAGAGATGGAATAATCTTATACCAATATGTGGACCGTCAACAGAAAATAAATATAGAATGATTTGTCTTAAACTTTATTCCAGATTCCAATTGTACTCTTTGACAAACTATAAGGAATTATTTATTAAATAATTATTCGTATTAGCCTTTTTGGGTGGCCACAAATTGCATTTAAAGTAGTAGAAAGTCATCGTCGCAATGAAAGAATTAGTAATCGAAAGATTTTGTTTGAAAAGCCATATCGGAGTCAAATCAAGTCTCATAAAGCAAATGAAGGCTTTAAAGTATAGTAAACACTCTTGGATATTTTAACCCATACCAGAAGTTTGAATGCAAAGACTAATTTGGTAGAAATATGCCTATAAAATATATGTTTGGACATTTCTCCTTTTCATTATTTTTGTGCTATCTCACCACGTATTTATGTATATTCATATTATATTTGGTTTGCGCCAAAGCCGTAGCGCAATTGATATTAATAATATTATTATCAGGTATGTCTTTATACACGTACACACAATGCTACAACAAAGCAAGAAATAGAGGTAGCAGGGGTAGGCCATTAATACCGTTTACTCCTCCTTCACAGGTGGAATACATGGATGGATATTATTATTACTTACAGAGTGGTAGTTCATGACGACTGTTTTTGAGGTTTCGTCATCATCTCATGACTAGTAATATAGTATGTGCCCAATCTCCTCCCTCTCAATCTCTCCAAACATAAAAGTAACAACGCACACACACACATGTAAATACAAACTATATACATATTATATTATGTAGAGTTTTGCAAAATGGATAGGAAGAATAAATATGAATGTATGTAAAAAAAAAAAAGAGATAAAAATATGACCACATAACTTAGTCTCAAATTAAAATACGATATAAGTATTATCTAATTTAAAAAAAAACCTCTCAAACTCTCAATATTATATGGGAGTAATAGAACCATTATTTATTTTATAGACACATACATAGTATTATGTTTAATAATTAAATATTAATTTGCGCTAATTTATAAGTATTTAACTTCATGGTTTTTTATTAATCATGAAATGTAAAGGGCCTAATAAGGTCAATTATTGTAGCAAAAATATAGGTAGATTTTTGTTATCCTCCTTCCAATGAGGCTTTGAATATGGATTTAGAAGGCCAACCCGCATTTCCTTAAATGTCCTTGATTAAAGTGCCATACATATATTGATTTCTATATTGTACAATTAGTCTTAGTTTTAGGAGGAGGAAGTGATAATATTAAGAAATTAAGAATGAATAATTTTTTATCTAGTCTTTTTTTAGTAAACAAATTTAGCGTTTTTGCAGAATAAGTCATTTTCGACTGTTTGTCTCATAAAACTCGGATATTTCTTGTATTTATAAAAAAATAATTATGTACACCCCAGAAATGAGATAAATAGAGAACCTATTATCTTATTATGAACATTTCCTTTTTAACACACAAAGTCTATACAATTAAAAATTGTAATACATATTTTTGTTTGTACAAACATATTTTGAATTTTGATAAAATTCAAAAAATCGGATATT
This sequence comes from Lepeophtheirus salmonis, assembly GCF_016086655.4. Classification (NCBI taxonomy): domain Eukaryota; kingdom Metazoa; phylum Arthropoda; class Copepoda; order Siphonostomatoida; family Caligidae; genus Lepeophtheirus; species Lepeophtheirus salmonis. The sequence continues at coordinate 25,344,940 of NC_052136.2, forward strand.
TAATGAATTTATAAAATGTTCCCTTGACGACTGGGAGTATGTGGAGGACATCTCCGTACAAAAGAGGAAATGGATCACCTCACCCTTGATGTCATTGTTGATGAAACTGTTAATTTTGGTGGATTTCCTTGATATAGGGCTTTTCGATTGGTAACGGTACCTTATTGCGTATGTACAAAGATAAAAATTATCTCATTAAATTAAACAAAGAATCACAAAGGACGTCATTGCAAATATTAATGTTTAGTAAAGAAATTCTACTTTACCTATTTCATATATTTGATAAAGTATCGCTAGGGTTTAAAAAAACCTTACTTTAATATATTACATTGCGAATGTTTTAGACACTCATTTTCTATTTGAATGATGACCAATCGTTTTAGTGCGATTAGTAGATAAGTTTCCTGCTTAAGGTGATCCAAAAAGGCCAACCACTCTTATTTTAGACTATGGAACTGGTGTTATGGAATATATGTATGTAAATAACTGATTATTATCAACTATACCTGCCTAAATGTGATCAAATGATATTCAATTTATTTTCCAAAGCCAATTTATGGATAGGCTTTGGTGTGTTCCGGTCTAAAGCATCTCTTGAGAAAACTATGTTTGTCAGATGACAAAATAATTATTTCAAAATATTTATAAAAATTTCATAAATAATTATGCTTGTAATTCCTGGTGTGCTACATTGTACATTCTCTCACTCAGCTCTGAAGTCCAAAAATAAGTTGAAATTCCATCAAACATCCAACCAGGATATATATGTAGATAACTAAAATATTTTCAGAATTAGAGCAAGTGTATAAAATTCAAAAATATATAGAGAAATGTGGCCAGATAAGTAATTTTACAGTTACATATGGCCATAGAGCGTCATAATTAATTAATTAGTGGGAAGGGGAGGAGCAATTCTATAAAAATGATGACACAAACATATAGGTAACGCTATAATGACATAATCTCTCATTGTTACTATTTTTCAAAAATGGGAGACATTGGGCAATTAACCTACTCGGTTCATGCCCCAATACATTTGGCACTTGTGCACAAGAACAGTGTCTTAATCATGGTTTTGTTATAGAGGGGCTGGGGTCTGAATGAAGTGACCATGAATGACTCATCATTAATAGGCCAATAAATTTTTAAACTAAAAATATTATTCGAGGCTCAGGGTTCTAGTGATTACGGACCTGAAACAGTAATAACCCTGAGCTGGAATATAGTCTTTGACCCAATTACCAAAGTATTACAACTCTTTTTCAGCCTGATTCGTTTTCTAAAAATTCTTTGAATATTTGCATATATAGCCGCTGGAGAACAATGTAGCCCTAAGGGATTTCAACCTACATATTATTTCAAATAATACCTAGAGTCTACACATACAAAATGGAGAAAAGACAAACGGGGAACAGTAGGAATACTTCTAATTAATCTATTATATTGTAAGAAAGTAAATTGAAAATCCCTCAATGAATGAATAGAATATATATAATCCATATTATATAAAAACACAATCCCCCCTCCATCTCTCTTGGTATCAAGTAATAAGTATCAAAAATCAAGACGCAGACAGTGTTTTGTGTGAGAGAAAGAGAATAGTAATTTAAAAACATGAGTTATTCGATTATCAAGCTTCACATGAACTACTTATTAGTAGTTATGAAAGAAAAAGAGTATTATTATTTGAAAGATCTTTATCTATTATCAGATATTTTATACCTAGGATAGGTAGTAGTCGTAACTTGTTGAAAATAATCATCAAAGGCAAAATAATAATAATAATATATATATATTGAATGAATGAGTTGTATTTACTTTTAAAACTAAGAAAAAATAAAATAAAAAGACTTCTCACTAAAGGTGGATTTTCACATAGCGTGACCTGCACGATGGACTGAATGTACTAAGGACTTGGAACATACTTATATTTTATGAACTATGATTTATATTTATCTTCAAGCTTTAAATAATTATCTTATTCAAAACATGGAGGTTTTGTTAATAGACGTGTTGCTAGTTTATATGCGTAAATTGCAACGTTGTATACATAACGATTTCCATATGATCTCTCAAACTTTCCCTCCTTCTAAAAAATGATGATAAAAATAACATTAGTGTTGGTATACAATTTATTTCATACGAAGGAATTGTTAACAGTTTAATCTCGGTTATTTCGAGTTCAACCAATAAAAGTACAGAAAGACTAATCAAACACGGTGTTACTCCATTATCCTCACAAATATCAATGTATTTTGATTACGATTTCTTCACTTTCTGAACGTTGATGTTTAGAATTCGAATACAATCTGGTTAAGCTGTGGACAATTCCTAACAATTATTGTTGAAAAATAAAATTCCATATTTGGAAAGAATTGGCAAACAATCAATTTATTATGGCCTTTTTTCTGTTTTTATTTTTGATTGATATTTACACTAATTGTAACGACGTAAAAAAAAAGAATGAGTATACAAATCGATACTTAAAAAAAAGCAAACTTCTTTGATTAATGGTGTGATAATTTAATTGGGATGATTTAAGCTTTACTTTTTTGAGACTGTCCCTTGAGTTAAGAGGGATTGCAGGAAAGTGTCGGGACCCTCTGATCTTAAAATATATAAGATTGAATATTGAAGATTATACTAATAGATAGGCAAAGTATGTAATTTCTTTTTGATCAGGGCCCTCATATTCCGTCACCGGTACTGCCTTAGCTTTCCAACGTATTATCAAAAATGGTACTTATTCTATATTTGATTTCTTTTCTGTGTCAGAAAACCTTCTTATATTGGAAAGAAGAATAGTTTGCGCCAGGTCCAAAGAAACTTTCTGTCAATACTATCACCGCACCATGATGTACGTGAAAATCTATCTTAAAGGCATATACAACTTTTTAACCTACCATGTATGGATATATATGTATAGGGTCCATACTATATACAATATACTTTTATGAATGTAAGTATATAATTATTAATGATGATATTTCTAGGTGTGTCGAGAGTCACACCTAACATTCAGAGTGGTTTTTATGTACATGGTATAGAATACATTTAATATGTATCTACACTTAATATAAATACATACATGTTGTTTGATGTACCTAATAAAATTAATAATTTAATAGATGTGTACCCAAATATGTACTACTCGTATGATCTACAAAGACTCCCAAGGGAGTCTTTGTAGATCAATTGACAACGTCCCATTTCATTTTGGTTTCTTATTCATATGAATGTTTCATAAATTATTTAATATTTATTTCTTTATTTTGCTCTTTTTAATCAAATATACGAAATATGTACGTTGTACAGCACAATTAAATGTAATCAAATTAAAGAACATGCATAATATAGACTCAGGGAATACCTTCTTCTCACAGCGTTATGTCTCCTATATAATAATTTAGGTTTTTTTTTGTCAACTGTCGACTAATCTACTACTCAACTTATTTTTTAATAGTAGAGTTGTAAATTCTAAACTCTACCGCTATGTAACAAAAAAGAAGCTGGAAAATCACATAGTATTTTGCAAAATGTTTTGGAGGAGATCAGCTAAGCTGCCAAGGTATTTTATTAGATTTGCGAAAAAAGATATGATAAGGAGGAAATAAACACTATTCCCACACCTTATCTAGCAGCTTGAGTTCGACGTAGATCGTCAATTCCACTCAGAGTGAGTCTCACAAGCACTTAAACTTATAACTCCTCAACAGTTCCTCAGTCTTCATGTACATATTCATGAATATATGCTATTTTGCACTTAGATGTGAAATAATAATGATAGGAGTTAAAAAAAAAAAAAAAAAACCTTGCTCACATTGCAAAGCAACAAAACAAGATTAAGGTGATATTTTTTACAACTCTACTTATGTAGGTTTTGATTGTAAATTGGCTAAATTCAAATGAGCACTTGTCAGACTACCAAAAATTATCTACTATAAATTGAAGAATAATCCTAAAGCTGGGAAACTACTTAACTACCAACTAATTTCTTAGCTCAGTGGACAACGCAACCTATAAAAATTATTCTCTTGCAGTCATTGTGCGTAGGTTCGAATCCTAGTCGCTCCTAGAGAAGGAAATATACTAGTATTGGGTTTTTGTCTGAAAATCGTATACAGGGGTCTGAGACTGTTATGACTTTTAGTGACTGAACTAATTTGGTACTTTAAAGAAGTTCAGTCTGGACCGGTCTCAAAGAAGAATTCGATTCATATCAGTGGCGAAGAAAATTTACACTTGGATTGGTATTACAAAAAAGCTGTCTGGATAGGTAACAATTTAAAATTCGGCAACTTCATACACGGGGAAAAAACCCCAAAAAAAACAAAAAACTATCAACTATTTTGTTCTCTTTTTGGAGAAGAAAAGGTTGCGAGATAGAATGAAGATAACATCATCCTCTCCTTTAACTAAATGATGAACAATATCTACCTACTTCAAATATAATTTTATTATTCATTTGTTCTATGCTCTACATATTTAAATCTTTATATAATTGGATTTATGGAAGATCCCGGAACGTCTGGCTTTCTTAATAATGCTTATTAAACATTTTATTATTGTTTCGTTTTAAATCTTTTGATCAATTTATTATCATTTTTTCAAATCACCCTCTTTCTTTTCTCTTCTTATTTTTTTACCCAACCCCCTCTGCCTCATTTCGTTTACATAATTTGAATCAAATGACTGTTCAATAATATATCTACTTAGGTAGTAAGCACATATATTGTATATGTTAATTTCAACACGACTTCTTTCAAGGCTTACATTGCTATAATTACTCTATCGAAGCCATAAGAGACATCCTTTAACTAAACTTCATGTTTTAAGTCCTAAGAACTTGTTACATGAGCATGTGAGCTTGAATTACCCTTAAAGTTGCAATATGATTCATATTGTAGTTTTAAAGGGAGCATTACTAAATAAATAGTTTTAATATCAACATCGTTTCTTTCTTTCAAATTTTTTTGGACATAAACATCCAAATATCAACCTCAATTGTAGTAATTCTTAATGTTAAGAAACGATGTAAATACTTTTTTTCTAGATATATGGCTATAATTCTAGTTAATTAAGGAAAATTAATATTATATATTAATAATAATGTCATCATATGACTAACATAGCTTTTCAAGCGCCATATATCTAAGATGGAACGTTGTATGTGCATGTTTTCATTATTTTTGGTGGTGTTGGGGTGGTAGAGGCTGTATAGACATATATCAATTTGACTATATAGAATAGCCCCTGAATTGAAATCATTGCTTTAAATTATAGGTCGATTTTTGGTGGAGCAACAGTGGAAGTAAAACAATCCCTCATTGCGGTATGGGCCCTTCCAAATCGCCAGTACATCATTTGTTGTTGAGCCTTAAGGTCAATTTTTGGTGGAGTATTGAGTAAAGAGGCAATGTAGAATTATGCAATAATTATCCACGAACAAAGATACAGACAATACGGAAAGGTCCATAGAGGAATAATACATAGTTCTAGTTTTCCCATTGCTTCACCAAAATTTGACTTAATAAGTCAATCATGATCTTGCATGTTGTTTTTTTTTCTTTCTTTTTTTCAAAATCCCTCAAAAAATTGCAACTGTGACGTCTCATTTTAGCTCATTATATAAATTAGTTGGGACAGTTCTAGCACAATTGGTCGAAAACATTTTTACCCAAGAAAACTTTCCCAACAAGAACAATTTACCGAATGTACAATTCGCCGAAGAACGATTTACTGAATGAACATTTTACCAAATGACAATTTTCCGAACGGACATTTCATTGAAGTATTATTTGGGACATTTGGCCGAAACATAATATTTAATTAATACAATATTGATATATGGGATTGCATATTTTAATTCAATTAAAAAAGATTGTATGATAAATTGCTCGATTGTTATTATTCATATGCTATATATGTCATGTAAGTACATTAATTAGCGTTCTTTTCTAGAAAACCTTTTTTTATAAATTAGGTATTTTAGTTATTGATCATTATTATACATCTGAACATAACACATTAGCATGTAGTTCGAATTTTTTACCTTTCCAGTACTTTAAATAAATTAAATAATGAACAAACACGACAGTGATTCAATCGAATGAACAAAGTCCTAATAAGTAATATCCCTAATATATCCGTAATCAATTGTCGTTCGACATGATGGATTTACCTTTCAATTAAAGAGAAATTCGATCTTTTATTTTTATCATGTGTGGGTTTTATTTAAATATTTATCCTCCATTTACTCAAATGTTTTTGTGTGTTATGTTTAATTTGTTAAAATAGGTAAGTTAGATAGATTTCACAGAACAGTTTCAAAAAACCATGAGCAGGGAAAACTAGAATTGAATACAAATCAGGCTACATTTCGTAGTCACTCAAGGGACACTAATCCTCGGAGTTGTGTATCTAGGATTGTGAGTGTATACCTTCAATGAATCTCAAGCAAAGCTATGAGTTAATTATTGCAATGAATTTTTATGTGTGTTTTTCTAGTATGATTAAATTACATTTGAATATGTAACTTCAATTCCAATAATTGTCATTTGTGAGTGTTAAGTTCCATCAGTTAACTAATTTATTGAGGAAATGTGTATACATATTCAATTACGTTAGAAACGTCTTTAAAAAAATATATTCGATACTTCTTATTAATATCTAATGTGGTAAATTGGAGTACGTATGTTTGTGGCCAACTCTATGGGAAGATTTCATACTTTCGATGGTTTTAGGTGTCTTATATTTTTTTAACGGTAGTATACTTTCCTTGCTCATGGTTTTATGAAGCTGTTCTATGAAGTCTATCTAACTTACCAATTTTAACTAAATAATCATAATCAATGTATATTTGGCAAAAAGGTTTTCGCCCAATTGTACGCTCACGAGTTAGGACATTTTAATGATGAGGCATTTTATCTAGATAAAGATTCCTTAGATATTTACAAGAGACTCTTAGGTAACTATAGCTGTTTGAAGATTTCTAACTAGCTTAACTCATTCTTCACCCTTTGACTCTATTTTGAGAAAGATTAGAACTCATTCCATAACTATAAGTACATATTTGTATGTATTTATATATCAAGCAAATTTCTATTGGAGATTTAGAATTGGGTACATTTTTGTAAGGTGGATACACATTTATGTGCATATGATCAATGTGAAAAAAGTCGAAAATCCCTGTGAGCTTGCTGAAAATGTTGGTAACCTATAATATATACGTGTTTTTATCAATTATTCCTTCATTCTCTGAAGATTCAAATGTATGGGCAGGGAAGAGACACTATAGTTATCAGTGTTGTCTCTAAAAGTGATCATATTTCTTATGACATTCCTTCAGGTGGGGTTTTTAATTTTTCATATCTCCAATCATACTTCCTAAATTATCAGGACACCACCTAAAAGAAAACAAAAGTGGTCGAAAAGAACAATCTTTACTAAATACTTGTTCATCCTAGATATTACCCAGTGACGTTATCATCAATAAATATTTATAAGAATAATACCTATATATGTAGAATAATACTATAGGGGCCTTTAAAATTAAGGACACTTTTCTATGAGCGATAACAGGGAATTGGACTGTACAAAAAAAAATCAAATTATTTTTTCAATAGATACTCATATGCCCAAAGATATCCCATTGATTATAATTAATCAATGGGATATCACCATCCACTGTATGAATTTTTACAATCAAGGAATGAAAAAAGACTCTGTGGAAAAAGAGTTTAGAATGTTCATATGTATGTACACAAGTTTGATCATAGAATCCCCTGTAGGGGAATTTAAATATTAGACATATAAAAAAATTGATTTATGATGTGTGGCTCTGAGTCAGGGCAAGGATTAGTCAATCTTCCTTCAATGAATATTCAAAAATAAGAATACAGAATGTAAACATCTATTTATGAATATAAAAGAAGAAGAAGAGACAACCACTGCCATTATTTTATTTTAATACAGCATACAAAGATGGAGGAGTATGTGTGACTCAAAGACACATTATTACATACATACCAAAAAGTAGATGACGTATAAAAATGAATATGAAAAGAAATGGGATAAAAAACGGAACGGATTCCCTGGAACAACCACAATAGATATTATTATTTTGACATGTACTCAAATACATATATACGATATGTAGAAAAAAAATCCAATAAAAGCCGTGGGGATAACTTTTTCTTCTTTAAAACGCATCTTTCAATACCCGAGCAACAATGATACACAATAAGGAGAAAATAACAAGAGACAGAAGATATAAGTACAGATAGCAGCACCTATATCATATATGTATCAAATGCTGCAACTTCAAAAAAATAAAATATATATATTTATGTAAAAATCAAACTCAGAGAAACTTTTTTCTCGTTCCCTTTCCCCTTTTTTTTATTATAAAAAATAAGGAAAAAGGGAAAATATTGACAAATTTTGTATGCTATTTACATATTGATAGAAACAAATCTGATAATTGTACCATAATGATGCTTGCTTGCCTTTTTTATTTGGCACTTTTTATTCCTCTTCAATCCTATTATGTAGATATATTTCGGCTATGAGAGTACAGAGGAAATGGGGATTCCGACTAGTAGACACGCTCAATCTAAGAGCCTTTATTATTATTATTCTGTTAGAATAATAATAATATGGTTAAATGATGATGAAAAGGGGTCGAGGAGTGGGGCGAGGAAGGGAATGCTTTTTTAAATGGATATAAAAAGAAATGAAAACATTGGGAATTTCGAGGGGTTAAATTGAAAAAAAGAAAAAAAAGAAAAAGGGATTGCATAAATAAATAAACAATAAGAATGATGCTTACTCATTGTATGACCAATTTGATTTGCAGATTAGAAAGAGAGAGATTGTGGCTGTGGGTAGAATATATATAGTGTATATACCTACATACAATGGATAATATCGATCTAAAATGGTGCTGTAACGCCAATGTGAAGTAGTCTACATTTGTAACTACTCAAAATGTGTGGGACATCATTTTAAATAAATAAAACATTTTAAAATCTAGAAATTGAAATAATAGTGCGTTCTCACTCCTGGCGTAAAGAATGTAATATAGATCCAAAGAGACACCATCTGGGAGGCATAATTGCTCAAAATAGAAAATGAAACCATAAGGACTATACATAGAAATGGGCTTAGAAATGAAAAAAACAAACAAAACTGTTGTACATTTTGGAGCACAGATTTGTATTTGTTTGTTTATGCCTCTCACAAGAAGATGGTCGACTTCCAGTTTGATAACTTCATGTTGACAAATTTATATTTATGATAACTAAGGGAAGTCACAATTGTGTTCCTAAAAAATCAACAGCTCCTTAGTATTTTTATCAGCTCTTGATTTGTCTTTTCTTGTCTTCTATCAGGGCCCTGAGCCTTGAGTTGTGTTGAACTCGAATGAGCTGTTATTAAGCTTTGAATATCACTACAAATAAATATAAAAATCCAACTTTTTTTTGAAAATGTGACGTAATTAACTAACTGCAAATTAATTTTAAACTCTTATATATTTTTATTGTTTTGTCAGAAGTTGAAGAGATGCAATAAAATTGATATATTATAGTAATAATTGACATATCAACAGCTTACCAATAAGTGGACTGTCAGTAAATGCTAATTATGTAATTAAAATAGAGAGGTTTTGTTGTTTTCCCCTGCATATTCAGAATCTACTGTCCATTCTGAATAAGTAAACAATAGTAAGCATTTCTCAAATCTTTCATTATGAATGAGCAAGAAGCAAAAAGACAGAGGATCTCAGACCTTCTGGATGCCAAAATTGAGGGGGCAGAGATTATGGAGATTGTAAAGTGCTCCAGGAACTTCATTTTCAAGATGGTCAACCTGAAAAAGGATGGGAAATACATCTCGAGGAAAGAAGAAAGTGTGGGACAGAAGTTGAAAAGGGATTCTGAGTTTCTGGGGGACCTGAAGGAGAAGATCAAGGTGTACCACACAAAATCCATGAATCGCCCCTTTAACGAGTTTGACGTGGACCAGGGGGCAATCAGGAGGCTGTGAATGAGGACATAGTGTTGTTCTCTTACACAAGGACCCCACACCACCTGTTGACGGACACTCTGAAGGAAAGTAGGCTGTAGGTGTGAAAGGCAGTTTGTGTGTGGAACAAGGCAAATGGATCCACCGTAAAAATTTTCTCTCACGAGAAGATTTTCAGCATGGACAAGGTCTACAGCCGTCAGAACGACCATTGGCTGGTACAAAATATCCAGCCCAAACAATGGTCCTGGGGGTCATGGCGTCCTACGGGAAGAAGATACCTCCCTTATTTTTTAAGGTTGGAGAGAAAATCGGCCAGGAGGCCTACTACAATGTGCTGAGGTTCACCATACTGGCATGGCTCAAGGCTACCTACCCAGAGGAAAACTATGTGTGGACAGAAGATGGTGCACCCTCACACACATCGGTCAAATGCCAAAAGTTCTGCGCCAACAACATAGCCGATTTTTGGAGCAAGGATATGTAGCCATTATCTTCGCTGGATTAGAAGCCGTTGGACTTTACTGTGTGGGACACTTTGGAGAGGGAGACTAACTGGACATCTCACTCGAACGTGTACTCCCTGAAGGCCGCCATTATGAAGGAGTGGAACAACTTGTCATAGTTAACTCCTGCTAGGATTTCCGCCACCATGTGGAGGCTGTGATTGATGCTGAGGGCGAATTTATTGGTTAACATGTTCACAAAGGTCGTGTCTCAATGTTTTATGGAAAAAAAATCAGTCATTTAGTCCACGTTTTGCTTCCGAACCCTATAGTATATACCGATTCATGTAATTGAGGTTAATTGTTTACTAATTATTGATAACTTCCAGTGTTTGGGACTTGGACTCGAGACTGTCGGCTCGACTTGGACTTGAATCCATATTTTGAAGACTTGTGACTCGAGTTGATCTCACAATCAAAGATTCGAAAGTTATTTTATAGTGAATAACTTGTGATCAAAGACTTAAGACTTGGCTTGGACTAGTAGTATAATGGCTTTTTAGCACCTGATTCTACAAGTTAATTTATATACTGTTTTCATCCTCTTTTATGGGAAGAAAGGGAGATATATGCTATAAAAGTTCCTTAGTGAAAGAAACAATTAAGTAATGAGGATAATTTGAAAAAAATATAGCTAAACTCGGAGTTATTAAGCGTCACTTTACTTAATTAATATAGAAAATATTCTTATTTTTTTATGTACTGACAAGAGAGGTTGCGTTTCAAGTCCTCGTATATGTACATACAATCCTAATAATATGTCGTGTACATTTATGATAAGAAGAAGGCTCCTTTTTGATAATACTTTCATATTATTTATATTTAACAATAAATTATTATGATTATTTTGGGATTAGGGAAGATGAGAAAGAAAGAAATTTGAAGAGAGAATTCAAATTGAATATATGTATGTATATTTTCATGTGTACGACGTTGAATTCAATAACTATAAGGAATTAAAGAATGATATGAAGAGTAGAAATATTTTAGGGTTACATATTATTATATTTATACGCGTCTTACCCCTTCTCTCACAAATGGAAAGAGATTAAAATATATATTTATCTTTTTTCTTGTTCCAACTTCATTATGTGGATAAATCGATCTTTGAATATTAAAAGAAGCCTACAGGTAAAAAAACTCATCTTTTTATTCTTATGTATTTTTCATCATCTTTGGTCGATTATGTAAGGTTCATTTAACCGTGATTGAGAATATGATCACTCCTTTATACATGTGTACGAGTACATAGAGCTATTATATAAATGTCTTTATCATCCTTTAAGTACAAAAATACTAACAAAAAAAAAATCAAGCTTTTGTGAAGCGATAATGATCTCAGCTTTGCGCTCTGTAAATACTTTTGTTTTCTTGCAAATACGACCTTTTAGATTAATTGATTGTTTAGGAAGGAGAAAGATCTTTTAAATCATTTCCGTATTAGGATTCGACCCAGAAATTCTAGAAGGTTATAACTTCTTGAGGACCAACATAACTTCCTGCTTGGACTGATCATAAGAACATGAACTGTCTCATAGTCTCATAGAAACATTCAGTCTGGATTGGTTCTGTTTTAATGCTGCATTTTTGGTCAAAAAGTTCTAGATCCGCTTAAGACACTTAAAGTTTTTTAGGGGCCTATTAAATTTGATGTATGGACCATTCATAAGAACAGAATCGGTCTTCATGAGTTTAATGAAAAAATAGCTAAGTTGGTTCTGTTTTATAATGTCATTTCGGTTCGAAAAATCAAGATGTTATAACTTATTTCAGACCTATCTAGTACAGTCTCTGGATAAGTTTCCAGGACGAAATTCAGGTTTTGTCGTCAGTTGACTCTTTCAGATTAAAAGCAGCTGACTATGTATTTATGAATTGATAAGTGTGTTAATACATAGTCGCTGGTACTTTATCATACCAAAACATAGCATAGATACTATAAGTTTGTATCAAATTTTCCCAGTTCATTTTGAAAGTCGAGGTTCCGAGTGAAAAAAAGCACGTCGTAATATAAAAATTTACATAGTATTTAAAGACTTCTGATCAATATAATAGATGTACATATTCCATGAGGAACAACGATTAAATGTCAAAAATAGTGGCTCAATTATAAAAATTACAAGTTTCCTTATCAAGAGTTAACTTGACTTTCGAAAAAAAAAACCAAAGGATTCTTGTAGGTAAGTGAACGTAAACATGGAATGACTGACTCTGACCTAAGGGACAAAAAAGTCCAATCAATATACCTATGTATGTATATCAAATTGCAACTAGGTAATTAAACATGATTTACAGCCTTTTATATGAAAAAAGCCAAATTACTATGAGTTCCTATCACGCAACGTTATACATAGGTGTTTTTTATTACATGGAAATAAGTCATTATTTTTTGGGGGTATAAGTCAAGAGGTCCTTCACCCAAAAGGAATACATCTAATATTGATATGCATAAACTTGGTAAATTGAATGAATCACAATTCATTCAATGACGCCGTGAGAAAAGTTTTGAATAATGAATATATTATTTTTTATTTATTTTGCAAATTAAATCATATCGAATATCACCTCAAAAGAAGGAAAAAAAAGTCATTCTCATGTTAGATTTATGAAGATCCACGGAGTAACCGCTGAGATTGAGATACATACTAGTAATGTGACTCAGTTCGAAACCAATTTTTTCCAGTTCGGTTCGAAGTGATTATTCTAGACCGATCTGGACCAATATATTGGTCCAGTCGGAAATTGAAATAGTAGAACAAAATTAATTAAGCTAAATAGTAATGTTGAATTTTGGCCTGGAAGTACTATACTGCTCGAAGACTGTCCATCCAACTTCTGTCTGGACCGAACTCGTTTTAAATTTGTTCTACAAAAAAAAAAAAAAAAAAAAAAAAAAAATCAATGTTGATCTTGTTCCACAAATGACGTTTATTTTCAGAAAATATTATTAGAAAAATTTATTTGAACTTGTCCACGATTTAAATTACGGTCAGGGCCGTAATAATGGAATTAGTGGTAAAACAGAAATATTACTGAACACCAAAGTAGTTTTTTTTCGGTTTCGGACTTAGTCTCAACACTACAGAATGCCTTGTGATGAGAAGCAACTCTATGAATCTTTTCAAATAAATAAAATAAAATAGAAAATTGTTAGTTTAAAAATCCTATATTTATTGAACTGAGGAAAAACATATGTAAAAACTACGTATAGATTACATATTATGAAGAGAATTTGATCCTGGAATTTAAATAATAATATAAGCACGTAGTATGAAATAAATCCCTAGAACCGTAAATAATTTGAGTAACATGTAATATGTACATATTACGCCTTAATTGGAGTAATCTCATTCGTTTCTATGTTTATATATGTATCAGTACGTATAACCCCCCTCCCCCTACCAACAGACACACATTTATACCAAAAAGTAGAAAAAATGTAAATTTTATAAAGTTGAACCCTTCTTATCCTTCTTTATATGTTAGTTATATTTACATATATCTACAACGTTTTCTTACAAAACTGAAATAAAGAGACAGGTGTTATATTGTGTCTCCATCTATCTGTCTCTATCTTAATCAAACTTTAGGAGTATATGTATGTATACCGATTATCAAAAATTACTTTAATTCTCCCTCAAACTTTTCTTTCTTCTCCGTTAGGGGAAAAAGATTTATATACAATTTAATTAAAAAATAAACTTGTCAATTATATTGTAGACTGATGAAAGTTCCAGCTAGCTCAATTTATTTTTGACTAACATGAAATTTCTCAATATTTATTATCAATTGAGCAAAAAGGAGTATTTCATTGTATCTTATAACTTATCTTCTCAATTGAGTAAGAGAAAAAGAGCTGTAATTAGTAGTAAGTTGGGCAAATACGCCACTTAGCCCAACTGTAGGTATTAAAGATGTATTCATAGCTTAAAAAGAATTGAACTTAGATTCTTCTAAGCAACGTTTAGATTATTATGGGACATTACGAGACTCTCATATAAGAGGGAGTTCACAGCTTTATTGCATCACAGAACCTTTCCCCAAAAAGAGATAGAAAAATGACCCAAAATCACCTGGTCGTTGGGCAATCTTTTCATTCTTCCCAACTATTGAACTATTCCCTATACAGTAGGAGGGGTATAATCTAAATTAACAAGATTTAATTCGAGCTCAGTATATTGTAAGAGGTAATAGTAGGCGGATCGACTGACTTCTGACATAAAATATATAGAAGTTCTTTGGAAGTGCCATTGTTAATAGTTGATGATAAAACCAAAGACCATATACATATTGAGGTCTAGCTACAGGCAAGCGCTATTGGAAAATGTGCGACAGTAGCGCCCCTAACCTTCAATATGTATCAACAAGACAGATAAGTAAATAAATCTTCAAAAATTTAATATTTCAACGAACATTAATTACGTAAGTTGGTTATAATAAACTTTAAGCCCCTTAAAATACACTTTAATATTGCTTCCTAATTTTAATGGCTTGATAAAACATTTTTCTACTTCAACAAAGAAGATTTAGCTCATTTACTTTAAAGTGTCCTTAATCCAAAATGGAAACTTATTGTGCTGCAATAAATTGTTCTAGCAATTGGAAAGCCAACCGTTTGCATTTCTTAACGATAATATCTGCAAGAGATGAATTCAACATTTTTGTCGAGTGAGTCATGCAACGTTAGTCTTAGACTTTGTG
This sequence comes from Lepeophtheirus salmonis, assembly GCF_016086655.4. NCBI lineage: Eukaryota > Metazoa > Arthropoda > Copepoda > Siphonostomatoida > Caligidae > Lepeophtheirus > Lepeophtheirus salmonis. The sequence goes on from NC_052136.2 coordinate 25,360,173, forward strand.
AAAAACATTTTGAGGGCTGCATAATCATGAATGCCGTTTCAGAAAAAAAGAAGAAGACTGATACCGAATGCAATTCCCACTATATTCGATGTAACTTAAGTAATTCCTCAACGTCGTCTTGTTCTACGACGTATTCAAGATAAGAGCCCAATTCGTTGAACTTTACTTGAGAGGCATTCAGCAGGTATGATTATGATACAAACTTAAAAGAAGATAAAGGGCTTTAAAAAAACATTTGTTTACAGATAACATTTGCATGGATGTCTCTACAGTTTCTGCACCCGGTATATCCGAAGAACTTTCTCTAATTCTAAAACTCAGATAATATATATATCTAAAAAATGGGACGATAAAAAGATTGCAGCAAAAAAAAAAAGGCTAAACTCACACTTCTGGCATAAGTGAAACACATAACTGCAGCCATACCTTTCTAAATTGCAACATTTCTTTATATCAGCTCCGTGATGCATTCGAAAGGATAGAATGCTCCTATACAAATAAATTCATGACTGTTGCTGTCAGTGCCTACTACAAAAGTTCATTGTACTACAGATTTATTTCGGTAAAGCTCAAACTACCTGCTATTTCATCAATAGAGGCCTGAATGTCAAAGTTCTACATGAATTAGGGGTTCTGTCTTTACCTGCTAAGGCTATTGCCATTGAGATGTAATACTTTGGACGAACAGGATCGAGTGTGCAACTTATTTGTAGATGAGATATCATGGCGCCAATTTGTAGATTTTGATCCCATCCTTGATGTGTTGCAGAGAATCAAGCATTAGAATGCTGGATATTGTTTAAGAAATCTCTACAAGTTACTTATTACTTCTTGAGAGACATGCAGTTGCTTAGGCACAAAGCTAACTGAGTTTACAACTGAGATGGAAACCAGTGATATGTTACTGTGGCTGAAAATATACTATGCAGACTCATCAACACTTTTCCATGTAGGATCTGGGTTGACAAAATATGTTAAAAACATTTTACTTGAGGGCAACTTCCGCTCCTTCCGTCAGTTATCATGCAATGAGATTCTTGAGCTCCTAAAACTCATCGTTCTTAAGTATATATATGGCCTCCAACATTTTGCCAAGACTACGTTTGTGAAAAGTTAGCTCTATATATTGCCGTACTTTGCAGCACTATAAAATCAAATGGATAAATAACGAGCTAAATAAAATGATCAAAAAGATCGAAAAGAAACTAAACATTATAAAGCATTCGTAACTGTTGTCACATATTAACATCATGTCATAGAAATTTGCAATACATATCCCTTAAGGTAATACTTTATATCATCATTGTGATTGTTCATAAGATTAGTTATACACACTAGGCGCACGAGGGAGCCACTATCAACCAAAGTCATGATATCGTCTTACTAGACTCTATGCGTATATGCTCTGTGATAAAACAACCGCTGACAAAAATCGAATAATCCTTGTTAAGCAGTTAACTAGTAAGTACTAAATCAAGCAGTAGAGAAGAATACTTAATTGGCTGACTATTTTTTCGCAACCTTTCTTACCAAAAGAAACGGGTAAAATTCCCAACATAAGTTGGTAACTTCAGCCAATTCTTCTTAACTATGGAATTGGGAATTATAAAATTGTATAATATGTATATATATGTGAAGAAGCATAACCCTTTAAATAGTCATTAATAGTAATTCAAACTTATCCTGCAGAGAAGAAAAAATTGAAAATCTTCTTTTCCCAATATTTGATTTTAATTAAAAATCATTTCCTTTCAACACTTTATTTCATGAATACGTAGTATTTATATTAACTGTTTCTAAGATATTTTTATGTATGTATATCTTATAAAAAACACACACGAATAATACTTAATTATTATTAGTTCAATTATATTTTCCATTTCCATTTCTAAACATTTATTCCTTTTCATTTACATTAAGCGTAATGCTAATTGAATGAACATTGAAATATATTATATACAAATACTAATTTCTAAATGAGGATTGTTGAAAGAGAGGCTGCTTCATCAGTAGTATAAATGAGAGATAAAAAATAAATCTGCGTCTGTCTGACTACATAGCTATTAAAATGGACTAGAATGAATCAATCAACTCAATTAATAATAATAGAAATGAAGAATTAAGAGATTGATTATAAATCTGCAATTCATTAATTCATGCAGTTCTTCTACTTATTCAACGTCTCTATTGAATGAGCAAGTCGTCATTTTTTTGAGTCATCTGATAAAAATATTCGTACCCTTTTATCCTTCAAAAAAACAAAGTGACTATATATAACGTGTGTCGATAAGAAACTTAACTTGCAACGCAGTCTAGTTGACATTAGCTGACAACTTTTTTGATGACATCACAACAGAGTCAAGTTCAGTATTACTCACTACTGATAAGTGTTACTTAGTATTCCTTATAGATAAATACTAGAGGCCGAGGGAGAATAAAACGGTTATGAACTGTGTGTAAACACATTTAATTCATAGGTATTCAGATATAATAATCTGCATCCAGCCATCATTTCCGTACTTCAGAATTCATATTTTTTTCTATTTGGATATCCAATACGTCTTCTAATCCTCTCTTCAACTTCATGTTAAATGGATATCGCCTCTTAGACTTTGTGCCTTACTCTCTGTATATCATGTTCTTTAATGGAATGGTCTATGAGAGTGACTTCAGACCTCGTGAATCATTGCCTTTATGCTCAAAAATACATAAATTCTTCCAGATCTTTTATGAAATCCTCATCGTTTATTTATACATATAAGAGCACTGGAGTTATATAAAACGGCAGAATAATCGACTGAAAGATCAAGTGAGGAGCAGGGCATATCCTCCATCCACTACTTCTTAATTGAAGTTCTTGAGTCCTTCTCTCATTAAGTTAACTCTGTTTCGTCTACTAGTCTAACAAAACGATTTCATTGATAAGTGTCCTTGATGCATATAACGCAGAAATAAAATGGAATATAAGAATAATTATATACCCTAGACACTTTAAGCCTCACCCCTGATTAGTGATTTCTTGATTACTTGTGAGCCCCTTCTGTGATTGGGAAACATGTGAAAGATTTTAAAGATAATGAGCCTCTCTTTTCTCCATAGTTTTGTCTGCAATGCATATTCTATTCGGCTATTGCATATAAATAATTATTGCAAACTATTAAGTGATTATGTGTTAAAAATATAAGTGACTTCTCAACTTCTGAAAATCTTATTGGAATATTTTAATGTTGACGTAATTTTCAAAGTTATTGACGCAGGAATCCCCTTTGAAGCACTAAATTGCTTTTTAGAATATTGGAATATTACTCTCTCTAAAATCTGAGATCTTCCCAAGAATAAATAAATTACTAAGTGAGTGCCAATGTGCCAAACGAGCTAATTATAAGTTTTTTGATTGAAGATAATAGTTAAAATGCATCAAAATTATATTAAAACTGTTTGAGTATTAATTAAACAAATATAAATCATTAGAACATCTATGATATTCTTTTAAATTTAAATTCCTTATTTAGGAGTTCTTTGTTATTGTTTTGAATCAGGACTGTTCAAGTCAAGTTCTATATACAATGATGCACAACTAAATGTGGGATGTGTGTAAAGAAAAAACAAAAGGAAAAAGCTTGATGCGTGAGCTCTTTCATCTTTTTTAGTTCATTATTTAATAAGTTGTGCTATGAACTCTTCCATGCATGGTGTCCCATATATGGAAATACGGAATTTTGGTTAAAGTACTTTGTTTTTTTCTTCAAAAATTATAACTACGTATCTGTATATCATAATCAAAGAGCTTGCTTATTTTCAGGGTTATGGAATACATTTTTCATCGTAACATAATGGATCAACTATAAAGTGATTAGAATTTAAAAATTAATCTTTTATAACCTACAAATTAAAGTTCATCCGCGAAAGGATAAACATCCCCTCTAAAAGAAGAATTTTTGTCTATATTTGGTCCAAATTGTTTTAAAAATCCATAATAAGAAATATATGATCAGGATAATTAGTATATTTTCCCTGTACTCATGGTATTTTAAATGTAGAAAGTTCTCCTCTTTTAAGCAGTAATATATTTTCTCCCTACAAAACCATATAACAGGCAGTTGAGATCAAAAATCTTCTTAATTCAGGTGTACTATATGTCTTGCACCCGCCTTCTCCTCGCACTCTTACAAAAAACCCATCTCTTTGCATAATGTATATATCCCGCGTGTATTTAAAAATAAAGAAAACAGAAAATTAACGTGGTATCTCTAAAAATTTAAATAATGTTTGAGAGGAGAGCAGCTTACCTTTCACGACTTTATTATTTAGATCAGCTGCAAGCAGCTGTAACAGGAAAGAAATAAACACAAATTCAACTCTGTGTACAGCGGGGACACATAGAACTACTCTGATGTGGATCTTCAATTCTATTCCAAGCTCAACAAGGACTTATTTGGAACAAAAATTTATCAATGCTAGATATCAGGGACTGGTGTTTTCACCAATCTATTTCATAAATCTTTGCATTAGTGCTTATAGTTTTATCACACTTTTTTAATAAATAAACATTATAAATATAGTGTACAGGGAAATAATTTATAAAGCACATACAATGTTTCAGGATGGATCAGCTATGGAACTCTAGATATCTGGAAAATACGGCATTATTCCTTTTCCCATATGAGTCAATTTTTCTTTTATGTGTTCAATAATAAATTAAAAATTTCAAACAAAAAGTTTTATTACTTAGCACAGATATCGCTGAATGTGTTTATTTCCAAATAATTAATAATGACATATGTAACAAAACACATATTATGCACTAAGAGCTAAGTGTATATATAATGTATACATTAGGTTGTTTCATATTTTTTATTTTGTTGCAATGTACAAGTCTCTGGGTAAAAATCTGTTCCTTTTGGTAAAAAATACAATTGGCAAAGTTTTGATCAAAATTGAATATTGTTTAGAGGTCGCTCAACAGCCTCATAATTTTTGAAATAGCCCTTTTTTTTTTTTTTAAAGTGACTTCTTTCTCAATTAGATTAAATTCACAATATAACTTTTTTTGTGTAATAGCTTTTTCAAGATGACATAATTTACTCTGAGAAATATTATTGTTAGTCTGAAAAAAAATATATTTATGTGAATTAAAATCCAAAATAGTTGAAGATAAACTCATGTGCAATGTTCTGCGCAATGTTTTTATATTTTTCTTTTTTTTCCACTACAAAACATGAAGATTGTTCATGCAATATTTTAATTTGTTGAATTGTTAAAGTCTTAGAGTGACCATTAGTTCTTATTGATTAAAAAAAAATGTTAAATTGTATGTCAAATTGAGTTATGTTTAGAGGTAGCCTTTAAGAATATATAGTTTCTAAAAAAAGATTTTATATTTCAATATTTTTTTGTTTTGTCTTGTGCGAAGCATATCTTATTAGTTTATAACTTTTTTTAAATACGGTAAATTATATCATAAAATATTAATTTATATTCTTTGAAGCGTTATTATACAATATAATTACATTATATATTAAAAGAGGTGTTTTTTTTTTCTTCAGAGTAATATGTCTACATACGTATTTTTTTTTAAAGTCCAAGTACATCTTTTTATGATGCTCTTCAACGACTTGTAATAAGAATTGATGCTGTGACTCGTCAGATGTTAACGATCCATTATATTACTTAATGAGTGCCACTCCTCGTTCTGCTTTGTCATTCATAACTTCTAAAGCATCAATTATTTAAAGGAAACAAAATAATATCGGGTACCACTACGCAAAAGATGATGCCCCACTCATCAAAAATAATTCCTGAAGAGCAAGTGGGTTTCATGCCTAAGCGAAACATTTACGATATTACGCTGAACACAGATGGAATTATTAAAAAATGATAAGTCGAAGAGGAATATAGTCGACCATATAAAACATTTGGGGATAAAATTCTCAAGTCTTGGAATAAACAGAAAATATTTAGTGGAAAAGATGAGAAAGATTGAATCAAATACAAAAGTTGGGTATGCTGATGGAACTTTTATGTGAACTCCAAGTTCATATACTATCTAACTATTTCCTAGACAAAATATTAAATAATTGGAACTTTCTAAAAGTATGGGCAGTTTTGGGCTCACTTCTCTAGATATAATAATTTTGAATATATTTTCTAAAATACTTCTATAATTTTACAAGAGGATGGGCATTGGAAGACAAATTTAAAAAAAAAACATGATTTTAGAGTAATTCTATTTGGTTCTGAAAACAATTTTTTATCATTAGGATTGGAAGACGAGGACTTTCTTTACCTTGGAAGAAACCTTTATATGGGCAAAAAGCGCTGGAAGACAATCCCCCTTTTGTTTGTGAGGGTGGAGGAGATTTTGGCCAAGAAGAGAGGAAGAAAAAGCGTGGGAGCAGAGGATTTCCTTGCAGTAATTGAAAGGAAGGCGACACTGGAAGGAATCATCAAATATGAGGATATCTTGGCCAAATCAAACAAAACGGCCCTAATAAGCTCCTAGCCTATCCAATTGCAAAAATGCTAAACAAGCTGAATATCCCTATTTAAAAAAATCGACAACATCTTTTAATATATTCCTACCAAAAGATGTAGCAAGGTAATAGAGACTATTAAATTTTAAAAGATTTTACCGTAATAAGACTGTCTTATCTCCGTTATTTAGATTGCACTGCACAGGACTACAGAAGAAAGACAGAAAGGAAAAAATCTTAAATATTTTTCGATCTTTAAGAAGTGTTAAAGACATTATAGGTAGAAATCTACAAGCTCATATAAACTGCAAGACACTTTTATTATTTTTTAAATGTGGTGAAATCGACACGCTACATCCTATTTATACATCGTGTGAAATTACGAAAGACTTCAGGCATCTTGCATCTAAGATCCTTGGGAAATTAAAATTAAGGGAAAGGGCATGGACCTTCCTTTTCAGACCTATGGGAGGAGGCAGGGTTTTTTACCTCATATCAATTAGATATTTTAATGAAGGAATATAGTTCCTACTTGACAACTCAATTTCACAAAGCTTCTTAAAAAACCAATAATTTGGTTCAAAGAATTCTAGAAGAAGCACAGAATCATTTCAACAAGGAAGTGTGACCGCTTCTTTGTTTAAAGCTATCTTTCGTTCCTATTACTTATTAATCATTTGTTTTTTTTCTTTTGTTATACTTAAATATTTTCTTATAAAAATGGCTAAAAGATTGGGATGAATAATAATAATAAATATTATTTTAAGGAATTTCTTTTAATAATAGTTATTTTGCCGTAATTTGAATTGACTTTTCAAAACTCTAGGAGTTTCAACATCAAAATGGTATTGTTTTTCTTATTTGTAGCAAAGTCTTTTAATTTTTTTATGGATAAATAAGTTTCTTTATTTTTCTTTTCAAATAGAATATTCTTTTTGGATGCCAAACTAACTCGAACATCAAGTAAAGTCAAACCCAAAAGCTCTTTAGAAATTAATTTAAACTACTACTTAAATAACCAAATCTTTAAACTACACAACACTTTAGACAGTCAACGAGCTTGGTCTATTGTAGAAGGTAACATAAATCCAATTCCAAGGTTAGTAGTACTACCAAGAAATATTATTGCAAGTTCCAAAAATTATTCATAATCATCCTTTAGAAGAATCCGTTGAAGGTGTTCGTTGGCCAAATGGATAATTTATTGTCGTTTATCTACAGCGTTACATGTTATTTCACAATTTATAATTCCAAGCAATTAATTAGTGTGGTTTGCCACCATTTTTTTGGAATATTTTAAGTGTAGAACCCCAGGAGTCGAGGTATCTCTCAGTTATGCTTTTCCCCAAAAACCTGAAATTTAATTAATAGGAATTTTTGAGGATTCCTGAATAATCGTTTTATTTCAAAATTACAGTGACAAATGTGATGAAGTCAATTGATTTCCAGTTAATGTGGTAACAAGTACGGCAAGGTAAGATATAACTTACCTTGAGATCGTACTAATTTTTCCATAGTGTTTGTCTTTGCTCTTTGATATTAACACTACTTCCGTTGAATAAACAATGATCCTACTGAACTTTTCCTTTATTAAAAAATATTCAAGAAATATTTTCTATATTTCTTCAAATTAGCATTCTTTTAATTTGTAAGGGAACATCAAATTTTTGTGTAGTATTATTTGTGAACTAAATGTTCTTCAAATATTATAATATATCATTATTTTACGTGGATAGTTCTATACCGATTTAAAAAAAAAAAGTACTCCAAATGTGCATATGAGCAATGATGCTTCATAGAGGGGATTTCAAATTTGAGACACCTATGAATGATGAATAAATAGGACTGATTTTACATCCCAAATTAAGGACCAACACAACCAAAACAAAGGGTTTTGTTTTGCAGTAGGAAAATACAAAAACCTAGCTCGCAACAAATGATTTAGTTTTCTTTACAACTATTTATTATCACTGTCATTCACATTATTATATTTGTTTTGCTCAGAACAGCATTAATATTTCTTAGATTAAATTAAGTAAACCTGAAAAAGTCATAAAATAAAGAATGTGGATGATAAAACTTTTTCCGATTGTCGAGAAAGAAGGCTCTCTTTTTTTTCAAAAAAGGCAATTTTCAAAAACTTTGAGACTGTTGAGCTACCTCTAAACACTCTTCAATTTTGCTCAAACATTGCCTGTTGTATTGTTTTATCAAACAGAATTGGTTTTGACCCAGGTACCCGTACATTTCAACAAAATAAAAATTTCTAGTATACATAAGAAAAATAATCCATGACTCAATTGGGAAAATGAAAAGGAAGAAAAAATAGACGTCGATAGTATTCCATGTATCAGTGCAGTTTAAAGAGAATTATGATAAAGTTATTCTGAGTTAATTGTAAGATTATTTCAATTATTTTACATAATATATGTACAGATTTTTTTTACGTAAAATCATTTGAGATGTTGGGTGTTGAATGTTTTTAGTGTATGTATATATTTAGGCAGATTATAATAAGTAAATTTAAGGATAAGAAGGAAGAGGAGTCTAAGAGGTGTAGAGAATCTTTCTTGAATAGTACACCCCAAATTTTAATGGACATCCTCGCGTTTTCCCTAATTTTTCTTGTTGTTTTTTAAGTAAAAAAGTTTTTTTCTGTATTATTTGTTTTTATTTCTTGTATGTATGTACATTGTAGTTATTTAAATAGAAGCTGCTCAGACAAATGAGTTTGAATTAGACGTAACAGGAGGTTATTATGAGTAAAATAATAATAATAATAACATATTATACATAATACATGGAGATACAGAAAAAAGGAAGACAAAAACTTGTAAGAAATGTATGTCACGTTCCATAAAACAAATACAACCATACCAAAACTTTGTTCCACCCTCCCATTCTTCTTTTTTTCTATACTCCTACTACTTACTACATACTAATGTTACGACGAAGAACAACGACGGCGGCAACAACAAGACATAATGCATTAGAGGGATCCAAACATACATATTTTTTATATTCAATTACACTTAAAACTTTTCCTATTCCTTCTCAATACATACATACATATATATTTACTATTTAAGAAACACCACTATAAATTATAAGGGACAAACAAGGGAATAATTACTTAATATCTATACAAATATAAATTACTTTATTTTTTTCTAATGTTATCTATATTCATGAAGCAAAGTTTGCCTGTCTGGAGAAGATTCATTTTTAAGAACGAGCGTGTGTAGTCAAAGCTCAGAATGTCATATTGAAAAGGAAGAAAATATATCTATATTTATAAACAAAGCTTGTCCGTCTGTTGTTTGCGCCGAGTAACTCGGAGCGAATGCGCTATTACATTGCGTATTCATTATTACAATGTGATTTTTTGTGTCTCTCCCAAACTTACCTCCTTAAATACCCATAATTAACTAACTACAGATCATAATTAACTTCTATATTTGATGATGGTTGGAAATTGTTGGGTACGCCTATTACTTTCATCACCAGAAAAGTAGTTCACCTATATCATTGCAACTGGGTCTTTGAAAGTATCTGGATGATTGCAATGTCTGTTATGGACAAAAGAAGACGTCTTCTCACCTTTAAATTTAAGTCGCTAATTTATTGTGTCCTAAAGATAAAGTTGGCGAAAAGTATTGTCGGTGTTCTCGAAAGAGAATACTTCTTTATTCCTATTACGATGAAGAATGTCAGGTTGCATTAATAAAGATGCAATGCTGTTAGTACTCAATCAAGGCACTTGATAGCTCTGATGTTTGCATTCCTAATAATTATATATAAACTTTAAAAGTAGTGAGCTGTAGATTTTTCTTGTAAATAAGTGTTTGTTTTCATTTTTCTTACAAAAATGTGTTTTTAGCTTATTATCTGTATGTTCTTTAATTAATTAATTTCTATATGTTTTTAGTGTTACATGTATCAGTGATTCAATTTGTCTTAAAATAAATATATTTGTTTTCTAAACAAAGGAAAACAATTGTAGGCAGCTATTAACACTAGAACGACGAGGGTATCATTTTTGATACCCATTTGGGATTCAATGAAATATTGTTAGAAACTTCTTGATTGTATTTGTTTATAAGATCATACATTCTCCTAATTCATTTTATTAATCACAAAAAACTAAATTAAAAATTAGAATTAGTATTCGTTTCGTTGGTACAGTGAACACTACCTAGACAGACGTGGGTATCATATTTGATACCCAAACATTTCAAATAATATGTTTGTTCTACAATTGTGTATGAACAGGCTGAAGCAAGTTCAAACATGAATAAACTTCTCTAGATAGGAATCGTGTACATTTCTAGTATAAATATAAACGTAGTTTTTTTTTTAACTATCTATTCTGCTTCTACCTTTTCTTGTGCAAGGATGTCCAAGAAAAAATTATCCACTGAAGAAATAAGACATTATCTTGAGTGCACATCGTACTCTGATTCAGAAGGTGAGGATTTCAAATTGGAAAAAGATGCCATAACATAAATTAGGGGAAATCCAAGGTTAATATAAATATAAGGTTATACCATAATGCGTGTACGATTGATGTTTGACTTCCACTACGCTTTTGATATTGACTTCACACTAAATGAGGGGTTGAGTGTTTTGTCCAAATCTGTTTTTCTTACTTAGCAGTCGGTACGATATATTAAATTGAATTTTTTAGCAATAGTGACGTCATAGACGATGAGTGGTTGCTTCTTTTGTCAAAATCTGCCTATGTTGCCCAGCAGTTGGTACAATACATCAGATTGAAAATTCTAGCAAGTCGGATTACGTGATGGTGTAATCTTGTATTTCTAAAAACCTTGGGGAAATCTAATTAGTAGACAATTTCACAGCTGACAAATAAAGTATATATTGTATATTTTTATGTTAGAGGGATAACCCCGTTACTAATTATTTGTAAGACAAGTGCATACGCAACAAAACATTTTCAGAGCTCTCTTCTCGAGTATACTTTGACAAAATTTGGATAAACATTACACTAGTCACCAAAATTGTATCTTGTTTTTTTTTGTTTTTTTTTCGCCCTTTGATTGAGATAGCGTGTGTTTAATTTATTTTACGCAAAGAAACATAAAAATGACAATTATAACAAAAAAAATTCTTTTTTTTGGTCTACAATGGGATTTAAAAAATATTTTTCCATACATTTAAGTGATTTAGGGGAATTTTTTGCCTTGTAAGATTTGAATTAAAAAAGCAAAAAAACAATATATATACATATATGTAGCTTGTAGGTACTTGTTTTTAGATTATTATTTTTTTTTTGTTATTTCTGCATATTTTTCTGAATTAGAGTGAAAATTTCTTGTACATACAAAAAAAGGATAAGAACTCACCCTTTTTTTGAAAAGTTAATATATTTTTCATTTTTGATTACAATGTCAAAAGTTATGGTTTGCAGTTATACAAAAACACATTAGAAAAATGAGTTTGAAAGTTTTTTAATATTTATGGCTTAAAAAAATATTTTTGTATATTTATTAAGTATATCAAGGTTTATATTTTAGGTATATAAATTTTTGCTCTCTGTTGGACATAAAACCTGAAATTTTGTATTATAACGGTAATTTTCATGTTTTTAAGGTAAAAACAATCAAAAACACTCCATTCCAATGTAAATGCAAAACTGTGTTGCCTAGTGTTATCAACTTGTTTTGACTCACAAGATGCATCTCTGTCAATTGTCTAAGGTCTGATCAAGACCGTGGGTAAGTCAGTCAAAAGTAAATTTTTTATATCCCAAAGTTTTTAACCTTCCAACTCTCCAGTCATTTAACTATTTGGGAGAATAACTAATGCAAAGAAACAACTTAATTATGAATCAATCAATCAAAACATTTCTTGTTATAATTCAAACTAAAAAAGGTTATTTCTAGTTCCTAAAAGTGCTCACACCCCAAGTGTCTCACAACCTAAGTGAGAATTGTATGTATACGGTTTTTAAAAAAAAAAAGTAGTTGATCTGAAAAGGCTTCAATTACATACAAAAGTACATTTATTAAGAAGAACTATAGTTATAATTTATAGAATTATATCGAAAAAAGCGAAAATATTGAACAGGGGCAATATTTGAGATTATTTTTATATTTTTTTTTTCCAGGGTAGTTTGCTTTCTTCCAGCCCAACACTTTTGAACAAGAATTGAAACCCTCTGAATTTTGCTGGGAGAAGACCAATGGATTTTCATTTAAGGGAATTTATTGGCCCATTTTAAGTAATATTTGAAAAAAAAATGGTGTAAGGCACCTACAGAATGGCAGTGAAGCGTTTGGTCAAAGTTAGCAAGACCAAGGGTGACTTTAAAAAAAAAAAATATTTACACATATCACATTAGTCAAAAATCATAAAAGTTTGTTATTCAATACAGAAAACTCACAACGTCCAAATAATAATTATATAAAAATAAAAAATACAAACAAGTCAATATAAGAATTTAAAATACTATATGTTTAATTAATGCAGAGGAAAAGAAAAACTGGTAGATAAGTAAGCAGAATTGACCCAAGGGAACTTTTTGAATAACCTCTTTAATTTTTCTTAAAAGGTATCAAAATTCACATTTACTACGAAGTTATTTTATGTTACGAAGTTGCCATCCCGTACAGTGTACGTATATATTTTGCAGATCAAACAACCATTTTCTCGTTACAGTGAGTGGATATTATGTGTAGAGAGGATGTGGTAAATGGCTAAGGAATCGTGAGGATGCTATTTGGACACCTGGTTCAAAAACATGGTGAAATTTCAGTGCTCGATATTTTGTGAAGTTTTATTATACCTAATAGGATATACCATTATTGAAAAACGCTGTTTAGATCATGTGGAGTAGCAAATCATTATCTATGTACATACGTAAATTGTAGGTAAATTCTACATAAGTAGATGTATTCATTTAGAGAGAAAATTTGAATTTGCTAATGTCTATGGTAGTACATACAAAATAAATACATAAGTACATAGCTTTTCCCCCTCCATGAATAATATTTATATTTCTTTGAAAAAATGAAAGATAATTGCTAGGGCGGTTGTTGGGTCTATATCTCTTCGAACCATTTTCCATTACCACAATTAATTGTAGGATATGTGCATAATATATTTTCAAGTAGTCTTTTAGCATAAATACTATTCTTCAAAACCATTTCCAAAACTTTGGGGCAAATACTTTTTTCATAAAGGCTCAAAAAGTTTCCAACCTGGCAAGAAGTCGAACCTTGAGCTTCTACATGGAAGATAGGAATGTTACCAATTACACTATCAGGGATCTACAAACAGATTGGGGGATTTAGTTGATATTAAATTGTGCAAGTTCCCGTTTCTAAGAAAAAAGTATGAGTCACAGCGAATTATATATATAAGAATATAATTCGTTTTGTGTGACGTATGTATATCTATTAATACTAGATTATTTCTGCATCGTATCAATACTATTCCTAAATTGTAGCAATACATAACAATGAAATACAATGTAATCTGGGTTCATCATCTCATCCTTAAAGGCAACATCATCTTATAATACATTGGCACATAAAATGCATCATCCTTCAAGTATTCATTTAAATTAGCAACACGGATGGATTATAACTCATACATCACCTAACTACTACTGATAAGAGCATTTATACATTTTTGCATGAACAATACATACATATATAATTACATATGTATATCATAAGCTCTTACGTCACTCCTCAATTACCGATAATAAAACTCTTTTTAATTGGGGAATATAATTCTACTGGAGTAATAAATAACTAGACTTTTTAATGTGCCAAAGTTTAACTTTATACATATACTCTAGCACATTTAGATAGTCCTGTGTCCGCCCTTATTTAGGACTCAAGACTCAGTATCGTGACGGTCAAGTTCAGTCCTGCATATCAGTCCTAAAACATATCAAGTTCAGTACTTAATGAAGTAACTCAACTTTATTTCTTCTCTTTTAAATAAGTTTTAATATTGACAGTGCGAAGGATCGGTCCTAAGACTGGGCCAGACTAGATTGAATAAATAAGGACCAGGGGCGTCTGCAGGAGGTGGGCTGGAGGGTCTGTAGCCCCATCTCCAGATTAATGATTTTTTTTCTTTTTACAAACAAAATTTAATAGCATAATTTTTTTTCCAAAATATTGATATTTGAAATTTAATGTCATTTTTCCATTTTTTCCCCAAAAAATTTAATTTCCTGTGAATAGTTACGTTTTTTTCACATTTTTTTCGAAAAAATTTAATATTTGGAATTTTTGTGAATAATTTAATTTTTGCCAAAAAAATTTAAATTTTTGTGAATAGCCGAGGACTGCTCATTTTTTTTTTTCCAAAAATTAACTATTTGAAATTTAATTTTTTTTTCAAAAAAAAAAAAAAAACAAGACAATAAGAATAAAAAATATATGTATATAATCCTGTGTACGCCCCTGAGGACTGACACAAAACTACATTAAGATATGAAATTAAGATTAATTTTTTTAATTTAATATATCAACTAGACTTTTCTCATTTTAAAATAGACTATTCTTATTTTGAAAGGGTATACCTAGATGGTTTGAACTCCATTTCTTCTTCAGTGCAAAAATCTTATTCAGGCTTATAGCCGTAGCAAGGCAATCTGCAGTGTCTTAAAGAAGCTATAAAATAAATTTATATTGAGAAATAACTATAATTGAAGGATTTGAGCACTTGCAACAACTGAATGTTAAATTAAATTATCTGATAGCAAAATAATCAATCATTTAAACAGTATAAGAGCAAGAAAAAAAAAAAAAAAAAAAAATAACTACATATCTGCGAAAATATTTGCATCCGTCAAAATGTTGGATTTTAGTTTGTTATTTTTTGTTAGAGAAAAAGGATTTGTTGCAAACAGCGTTGTTGTCAAAATCTCCCCTTAAGCCAAAACCAGTCACGTAACCACATCTTTATCCAAGGAAGGATAACATGGGATTTTTCTTGGAGGTTGACAAGCTTAAAATGACATTTTAATTTATTTATGCTGGAAATTATATATCTAAAATAATTGTATGTTATTAGTATAACCCTTTAGAGTCACACTTCTAAAGTGCATTTAAAAATAAACCATTGCTATGAATAAGACGATAGGGTGTGGTCAGAATTCTGCAGGTTTTGTAGAAATAACATTTAATGTGTCAGAGGTAGCAGAAGTATTTTTTTTCGGGGGAGGGGGTATGGCCCCCTAGTTACAGTATTGTCCAAGACCCCAAAAAGCGACTTAGATTTTGCTTGGGTTTTGTTCTTAACTAGAAGACCCCAACTTTTACGAGTTTTTAGGTTGTTTAATGGAAAAGGGGCTCGGGAGAAACTCAATGTGCGTAGTTTCGCGTCCCAGTCGTTCCTAGAGAAGGAATGAATCATCACAGATGATGTCTAAGTCATCTGGAGTAAATGTAATACTATAATGTTTACCGATTCTTAAAGAATGCAACTCCATCTGACCAATTAAAAGAAGACTAAGAAAAGCAATACTTTGAGCATTCGAAATGGAGGCGAGAAGCATATCATTATTACCTGCAACCGTCTTCCCTACTTAATTTTACAGAATTATTATTCAGCTTTTAAAGAAATGAAAAAAGGTCAAAATATAGTTTCTAATTAAAAAAAAAAAAGTAGCAGGAGAGGGCTCCCAGAAAAAGAGGTCAACAACGGCAGGTATTATTAATAATTGTGGATGTATATATATGTAGATTATAGGTACTTTTGTTTCATCATTCTCATTAACGAAAAGGATCTGCTCCGTACCCTAAATATCCTATTCTATGCGTATGTAAATGAAGATGAACGACCCTAAAATCAAACCTAATTAAAAATTAATTGTTCGTTAAGGTTCAGAGTCATTCGCTCACAGGCTCTACGATATGTATGTACTATGTACTCTTAGTGATTTGAAGGAAGGAAAGGCTCTGTATAAATTATATTCTTATTTATAATTAATTAAACTTCTAAAAACAAAAAAATACCAATTTTTCAACAAAGAAACATTTTTTTTTTTCATTTGATTTTTTTTTCTATTTTAGTTTTGAATAATAATAATAACAACAGAATAAAAGTAGAATAAAAAAAAATACAAATTGTTTATTTCCTCCACTTGAATAAATTCATAAACAGGAAGAAGAAACTGATTTTTTCATACATACTACATATATTTCAAATTCACCCCTTTGTTTTTTGTTTTTGTTTCATTAATTCAGAGGAGAATGTTCATATACTCCATCAACAACTACTCAAAAAAAAAAAAGTAGACGAAAAATCTATAAGAACAAGAATAACAAAAAAGGGGTGTTTCGCCTCTCTTCTGATTTATTTATAAAACTATTAACACATTGTTACGTTTGTGTCTTGATACCCGCTTCGCTTTTATATACAGAGACTGAGAGTATGACGTTCGACGTGCATCGAACGTGTCTTAGTTTTAACTCCTTCCTTTTTTGATACAAAATATTTTATGTAGGTACATTTTATACGAATATTTATAAGTTCACTTACGTTCTATTTGAGTCTTGTTACTCTTTTTATGTAGTTTGAGTATGACGTTATATACACGTTTCCCGCTCTCTCAATCTTTTGACATTTTTGATTTAGAGGTTATTTGGATATGACACTCTACATAATTCTGTTTCAGGACGTCTTGTCATTTGTATATACCATTTAAAAATGTTCACAGATTTCGTTTTCATTTGATTATTTACATACTATAATGTGGCGCGTCAACATAGAAACAATCTTTAACTAAAATCAAGAAAAAAATATCTGACATAAGTTACATACAGCCCAGTATTTCATGGACATATTTGAGTCCATTATAGGCTTTGATTCAAATTCCTGGGATGATTTAAGATACCTATGAATTAAAACTATAGATTAAAAATTTTCTTTGATTTAAGTTACTTTTATTACTCCGATATAGCCTTTCAAATAGAATCTGGAAATTCTATTTATTTTATTATGAATATCAATTTTGGCTACTTTAAGTGCAATTTGAGGGTTAACCAATCAATAGGTTGAAAAGAATAGTTTTTTAATATATAAATTGATGATGATTCGTCGAATCAATTGGAATCTGCAATTAATTTTGAAAAAAAATCACTTTAGCTTGATTTTCTGTTGACAGTTTGAGTCACTTTACCTATTTCTCTTTATATACATTTGTATAAGAAATCATGACAATTCAGGCACGTCTTTCGCGTTTTAGTTAGAAACTCCTCCATTTTTTTAATACACAGATTATTTATGAATGTGAACGTTGTACTTGTATGTATTCCTCACACGTAAAATTTATATTTGCACTGCAGTTCTATCAAAAATTCCTTTGAATCAAGTTATTCACTTCTTTTTGTATGCAAGATTGATTATAAGTTATGACGATAAGTTACACGTCTCCCGCGTTTTGATTACAACTCTTTCATTTTGGTTTTTTCAATTCACAGATCCTTTGTATATTATATTAATTTCATGTACTTGGATACCACCATATGTATGTTATAAGTATCATTGTTTACTTCCCCCTTCCTTCTGCTCTTGGAGTAATAGTTGTAATACTATAATAATAATAGTGTTTCTCATTTCCCGGCAAATTGTCTTTGTGCAAGATCAGGAGAAACACATATATGAATAAGGGAATCCTGAAAAATATCCAAATCCTTTTAGTTTAGATTTAGGACTTTGTCATCATTGTATCGTTGTCACTAACAGTGCGCAGGTTGTTTTTTAGAACCAGTGGATCCCGTTTTTTTTATTTGGTAATTCCACATAAATGTCTAAAGCCCTGCCCCAAATAAAGAAATTTTTGCTTTTTACTAGAAAATTTAATATTTGATTTTTTTTTCAAAAAACTTAATATTTAAAATTTAATTTAATTTTTCAATTTTTTTCCCCTAAAAATTAATTTTTGGTGAATTTTTTAAATTTTTCTCCAAAAAAGTGGAAGTATATTTTTTTCTCAAAAATTTTTTTATTTGATTTGTTTTTTCAGAAAATTTTTTATTTGATTTGTTCTTTTCAAAAATTATATTTCAAATTAAATTAATATTTCAAATTTTTCTCCAAAAAATTAAATATTTAATTTAATTTTTGAAATTTTTCTCCAAAGAATTTAGAACTATAATTTCTTTTTCAAAAAATTTAATATTTAAATTTTTGAAATTTAAAAAAAAAAAATAATTTTTGAAATATTTTGTGAATAGCTTTGGTTTTTTTTAAATCCCAAAAAAAAGTCCCCCCCTCCCCACCCAAAAAAAAACCCATATATATATTTATAATTCTGCGGATGGCCTTGTTATATGACACAGTTTTTAAATTAAATACTGGATTTTCCGGGAATTTCCTGTAGATGTAAAACCCTTAAGAAATCCCGGGATCCCGAGAGAGAACCCCTAATACAGTTGTATACCTAGTGTGCATACTAACAATCAAGAATAAAAAGAGTGAGAGAGACGATTCTTTTTATTTGTTACAATTACGTCACGCTTTTTCTTCTGAATTAAATATTTCTAATACATACATATATACAATATATCCATAATACTATTATAGATTATCAAAGGTTGTCTTGGAGAGGAAGAATAGTGTTTTTACATGCATACACATAGGTAAAATCTTCATACAACATGATACATGCATATGTAAGAACATAAAAGATTAGCTTCATTTCTCTCCGTACATACATACATACATAAATATTGTAATATTAAAATAAATGGACTTTATTTTCATTTTTTATTTTAAAAGGAAAAAGAATTCCTCCATCTTTTAACAAGTTTTCTTTTAACTTATTCGAGAAAGGAATTTACATACATTCTAGGATGGACTATACGCACATCATTTTATAGACTGTATTTGCTCTTTCAACATTAATATAACATCATCATTGAATATGTCAACCAATCTTAAAATCCTTAGAAAACACGGCTCACATTACAACTACATTCCTTAAAGTCCTCCGCACAGAGTCTCAGAGGAACAGGAGAGAAGTCTAGGAACTCCATGCTCCGTTTTTTAAAATATTTATTACTATGATTATATAATATAATCATATAATATCACATGATTTCGCTATTACATATATCATACAAAAAGACTAAGTAGGAGTCTAGTTTGAAAAATTTCCAACCTGTATCTAAAGATGGCAGCACTCCTAAATAAAAGCTATTTACATCTATTTAGTATCAATTGACAGTTACCCACCAAATTTTCTGTTATTTTGAACGCTCACATCAACACACTCAAATGACTGTTACATAACAACTGAGCGTCCAAAATGACTTAAACTTTTTTAACTTTTACTTTTTTTTATGACTAGCTTTTATTTACGAGGTCTCCCATCTTTAGATTGAGGTCAAAAACATTTCAGACTACCCTCATAGTGCAGTCCTATAATTGTTCATAATTCTTATTATTTATCAACTCTAGTTTCAATAAAGAGTTGATGTTTTACATTACAATAGTTTGTGGGATTTAGTTAGTGTTCCTCATTGTCTAGTATTAATTTAATATTATTGCACTGGAAATATTTTTCGACCTTATTATTATGCGCGCTATACGTGGATCATCATATTTTTCTAACCTTTTTTTCTTTTTTTGCTCAATAAGGCAATTTTAGAAAAAAAAAAAAACTTTCAAAGCCCTTTTTATAGGTTAGAAAAATCTATATCAAAATTATTCTAAGCAAAATAACTAAATATCTATTCTTAGTATCTATATTCATTAAGTAAAGTGTTTTCGCCTTTTTTCATAATTTGGTCTAGATGTGCCATGATCATACCATATGATAACTTTTCTACACTGCCCGTAATCGCCATTCGAAAGAAGCTGAAAATCAACATTTGTCTCTTAAGTAGTATTATGATAACTTGGAGTCGAACTGTGGACTGAAAATAAACCCAGAAAAGGATTAACTCTCTACGACTCGTACAATTTATGTACTATACATGTTTCTTAAATATAATATTTCTTGATTCAGTCAAACTTGGTCTAGCATTCCGGTGTAAGCGTGTCATTGCACTTAATCACAATATCTATTTTTCAAATGCAGAATTCTACATAATAGGATACCTGACTTAAGATGTCACCGGGAGTAAGCGATCACTTCTTCGGTTTAACCTTGCTTAAGCGGTTCATACAAGTTTGAATATCATAAATCGTGGCAATAGGAAACAGAGGCGGCTTGAAAAGGGGTCTGAGATCCCCCTTTTGTATATAATTTTTCAAGGGAAGCAAATTGACAGAAAAAAATGTTAAGAAAAACAAAACAAGGATCAAAATTTGCACAATTTGAAAGGACATCCATTTTTGTAAATCCCAGATTCCTCCTTGTGGAAGTTTGGTCGAGTTAGGCTGACATAGTATGAGGGTAGACTAGAAGAAAATTATGTGTGGAAGACTAACAATTTGTGCAAATTTAAGTCTTCCAGCATATTTTTTTTTTTTTGACATCGATTAGTTCGCTTCAGGAACATAATCACTTGTAAATATATTTAAAGTGTAATAATTTGTTAGTTATATGTAGACATAAGATTCTTTTAGTATTTACATATGACAGTTGAACAACCATGTAGCTATATATGTAGAAGGGAAAATATTGTAACGCAAACATATGTGGTACATCATCATAGAAACAATATTTAAAAAAATAAAATAAACGAGAAAATCCATCTTATTTTTTACTTCAATTATTTATTAAACTTAATTGAATCAATATAGGTCTTCTAATAAAGTTAAGATACTCAATAATATTAATTAAAGTTTATTTCCTTTATTTGATTTACAAGACCTATATCGGCCCTGATAGGGCCTTTCAAATAAAGTCCATCAATTTCTCCTTTTTTTTATTGCAAAGATCAAATTCAGTGAGTTTAAGTATAATTTGCAAGGCAAATAAGAATAATTTGTGGATAGAAAGAATACAAATGTAGTCTGAACTCCAATTAAAAAAAAAAATCTTCCTTACTAGTTGTAGTGTTGACGAGGTAAATATTCTATGTAGAACCAACATGAAGGATTATTTGGTCAGAACTTTATAATAACACAAATAAATGCATATATGTAGGTAGGTCCAATACGGCTTATTTTTACCCAATATTTTTGCAAAAAGAATGGTTGTCCATAGGTATATATTTGTAATATATGAACATACCCATACATACAAAAATAAACCTCTTCAATTTATGGTTGAAAAAATAAAAAGAAGAGAGAAGAGAAGGGAAATCGATAATAATAAACCATTAAGTCGGGAAATTATATGTGTACATACTTACATATGTATGCACATAGAAAGATAAAATAATTGAGAAAATAAATATCTATCTATGTATGTAGGAGAAAGAAATCTTTATGACCAAGGAAAAACCGATTTAAATGCGGTTTTTCTTGAGCAAAAAAGAATAAAAAATATCTTTCTCTGCTCCTCCCTCTGTTGTCATTTTCCCCTGTAATTAAAAGGAAGGAATCCTTGATTTCCAGGAATCATCATCATAATTTATTATTCTTAGTTTGAAGCAGATGTACACTCCCCTCCCTAGATTTATGTGGCCCATTTGTCCAAAATGGCCATTTGCTAGGTACTACCTATCAACTAACCATCCAGGTATCATAACCTATTTGAATATTACTAATATGCATCATATGGAACATTAAATCCTTTCCCTGTTCAGCATCCCAAATTTCCAATAGACAAATCCAAGTATTTTTCCTTCTTATAATGTGACCTATAACTCGAACAGAAAAAATCACGAGCAAACAAAGTAAGTATTTTTAATTCAGGCTTAACAAAATCTAAATTAAACTTATATTCAATTATCTTTTTCCAAGTATTGAATGTTTATTAAGGTGACCCATTGTTCTCTGAAATTATGGACATGATATGTTGTAAATCCTATCCAGAAGTTCCAGGGACTTTTTATATAAATTAATAATAAAATCAATTTAAAATTGAAGTAGAATTATTTAAAAAAATGATTTTTCTCAATAACTAATAATTTTCAATAAAAAACCCAAAACCCAAAAAATCTTATATATATTAAAATTGATTAATACTTTAATTTCTTTATTAATTTCAAAATATTACCCCTACCCCTAAAATTGACACTGATCATTTAAATATTTTTCCAAAGTACTTAATTTTTTTGGAAATCAAGATATAAGCAACCTTACTATATGTCGTAACCTATATTGTATCTTGCAACCTTTCCTACGAAAAGAAAGAGAAAAATAGAGCCAAAATCACTCGGTAATTAGCCTATTCTTCCAACTGTATAATTATTATACAATAATTGTTTAGAATTGTTCACAACTCAACAAGAGCGAACTCAAAATCGGCCAATCAACGTTCAGAACACTGAATAGGGGAGAAAAGTCGAAACATGGACAGCTGACAACAAACTATATTGTACATTTTTGTTTCTAGTGAGGTTATGCCTCCAAGAGAGTCCATATTTAGTCATGTTATTATATAAGAATGGGCTTCTTGCGTCCGGTTCGGACAATTTGTCATAATTTTGAATATATTCCAACTTATTAATGTGTAATTAAAAAATATATATTTAAAAAAGTTGATGGATTTCATTTATGCTTCAAATACACTTCATCAATAATATAATGAAATTTAAATTATACCTAATACGAAGAAAAAGAATAACCAAATAGAAGAACGAAAGAGGAATTTTGAACTTTGATCTTCATTTTTTTCAAACTAAAAAAAATGAAGAAAGATTTCTTTTGTTTTCTTCATAATAAGGAGAAGAAGAAGTAGGCAAATAATAATAATAACGAAAAAGAATAACGAACTTTTGAAAACAAAACCTCAGAATTTTATTTTATTTTTTGTTTTTCTCATTTTTCTTTTGTACGGTTGTTTAATATGTAGATTATTCAACTATTATACATATGTCTGTACGAGTATAAACTCACATTATATTATCTATACACACATAGGTGATGATGATGGAAGAGGAACCTCGAGATAAGGTTTCCCTGAATTCTTATTCCCTTTTTGCAAATTTTAAGTCATTTCTTGTTGTAGACTTATTATCTACATATAGCAATGCTTTGTAGTCATATTACATTTAAATCTGACAAAGGTATTCAAACAAAGAAAATTAAATAAATCGTAATTATTTTGCTATTGAAAGGCCAACTTTTAAACTTTAAATGAACATTCATTTATTCTTTAAAAATATGGAAAACCAAGGCGTTATGTATTCCCAAAATATCGCACTTAAATTTAGTATTTTTTGAACTTTACACGTCTTTTTCTTTTGATTAAATAAGCTAATATAAAAAGTAAACACATTCCAGTAATTCTAATTACGTTCCATTTGCTTATCACACAAAAAGTGACTTAAATCTAGGAAAAGGGTAAATATACTTAAGCATTGCATTACAATATGTCAAAAAATGATTAGATGAATAAACCTACTTAATTACATATTCATAATCCACACATTGAATACTAATATAATTAGATTTAAATTTTACTGAAGATTTTGTGTAATCATTGCCATAAAATATTAATATCCATAAGAACCAAGTATTTTGATGTGTACAATTTTTTTATTTTACACACTAGTTAATCATAAACTAAATTTTCAGAAATAATCGGAAAACTAAATATAGCTAATTAGTTCCAATGAAATGTTAAGCTATTTTGACTGTATTGGCAATGCTTCAAATTAATGTTTTATTTGGTTCTAAATAGTACTGCTAATAGGGTATTTATTTGAAAAATATTGTTATAGCGGAATTGGACGTTTTAGGGTTTTGTTGTATTTAAGTATTTATGTTGGGTTTCGCTCTAAAAGCCGGTCTGAAACTGTTATGATTTTGAGAGACCCAACTAATTAGGGTATCTAAGGAAGTTGGTTCTAGATGGGCCTCAAAGAAAAAATGTATCTAGATTGGTCTTATTTAAAATTCGATCTACATTGATTCAATAGATGAATGGTTAAAGCTAGTTATGTGGGTATGAGAATTGTGACCGAGTCTGAACACTAGGGAATGCTAAGCCTATTTTTGAAGAAGTGTGTGCATACATAGCTGATCCCCTTTCCTCTCTTTTACATTTCTTGAGGAGGGGGAGTGGAATAGATCATAAATCACACGAGGGGTTTCGGTCAAGGAAAAAACGAAGAATTAAATGTTTTGTTATTATTGAAGTTATTCGTTTTATATTTTATTGTTATTTTTATGATTATTATGGCTTTTGGTGGTGGTGATAGGGATGGTGGAATGTTAATTTCCATGGACCTTCAGCAGTAATACGTACATGTTTCTTGCAAATCAACAACCATGATTTAATTGTGATCACACATTAATAACTCATGTACAAAACGTTAGCTAAATCTAAAAAAAAATGCAGTTAAGTTTATTGCATAAGCGGATTGAAGAACTTGAATATTCTTTGGATGCTCAATATAATAGCTTTATTTATAACTTTTAAATAAAAAATACACAATAATAAGTTCAAACCAGTTTTAACAACTAAGTGGACACAACTAATTTTCAAATTTTGAATTGTTAAAAATAAGGAACCTGGCTTAAGAGGTCACCTGAACCAAACAATCGCCTTTTCAGTTTTTCTTGCCTGACAATGTAATACAGTTTTGACCTATATACATAAAATAAATATTTTTGGATATCCTTTTTCTATATATGTAAGGCAATCTTTTTGGATAATCTTTTATTATTTAAATACAAATACATATTTTTTCCAATGACCTTTTTCTAAAAATGATTGTTTAAGCTGTCTTTTCCTCAAAATTACAACTTTTACTAATGTTTTCTGATTTTTATCTAATTTTTCTGACTGATAGTTTCCGTAAGAGGAAAGTTATTCCGTCACTTTCCTCTCTTCCTGTTGCTCGGAACAGGCCTGTATAGGAAGAACAAATATGCACGTACTTAAAAACGAAAAAATGGATTTATGTAGATTTTTTTTTTTATTTATAAATTTTTTTATTGAAATAAGGAAAGCAACTCTATTATATCCTATAGCAAAATTAGCAGTCTGGTATATTACAACAGAAGATTCCATACTTTATTTAATTATTCCATGTATTGTCTATTTCATCAGAGTCCGAAATAGGATGATTATAAAAAAAAAAAAAAAAAACAACATTTACTAAAGAGTAAATATTCGCGTAGGATTTTTTGATGTTATAACTTATTTTATGTTTATTGCTCATCTATATATACTATAATAATGTACATGATACAATGGAAATGAATTATTATTATACATAATCTTTAAAGAAAAAATACATAATTTATAAATATTTCTTTTTTTTCTTTCTTGAAGTTAAATGGTTATTTAAAATGGAATTCCAAAGAAACTCTCAAAGAGCTATACACACATAAATGTTTTGGGGAGGAAAGAAAAAGAAAAGATATAAATTATGACTCAAGATATTAAATTAACTCTAATTTGTGCTTATCTCATCAAACAATATCGTGCGTTCCTCATTTACATTTTTTATTTTTTATTTCACCTTCTTTCAATCGTTAGTTTTGAAAACAAGGGATTTGGTTTTCACGGAAGAAAAGAAGGCACATGAGCAAGAATAAGGGGGTTGTTTATTCTAAAGCCCAAAAATAATCATTCGAAACTTTCAAATTACATCACAGGCATGTTGGAGGCTTCATAGTTGTTGATATATGTAGTCATACTTGTTTAATCTTAATAGGATAAAGAGACGAGTAATAAAAATTGGAAAGGTAACTCATCCTCTGATTGAAGGTTTTATGCATCAGTGAGAGCATCTTTAGAAAGGAAGAGCTTTAAGCACTAAAGAATGCACTATAGTTGCATATATTTGTGCTGTATCAGGAATCGAATACAAAAACAATGTTTCATTTAGAGGATCCAGAACCAAAAATAATCAATGATTTAAAAAAATACTAATACAGAAAACGTAGTAGAAATTCGTTTTTTGAAGGTTAGGACTGTATATGAATCTACAAATATTCCCCAAATCATTATTCAATGTGAGAAACTCGTCGAATTGCATTGTTAATCTCTTAGTCTTAATGGTAGAGAGAGCACATTTAATGTCAATTAAAGCAATAATAGTATTACACTTGATTTTTAGTAATACATATAACCAAATTACTTTTGTAATAAGTAATTGATTACTCAACTAAGTGGTGATATTACCCAACACTGGACAGGACTATACAAAATGTATTCTTCAACGATTGATTTAGTATGACGAGAGAAGGAAGGATTTTTGCTTTTTACAAGGATTTTTTTCGTCATTTGGGCAATTTAATTTTCTATTACCTATAGATTTTTAAAATTTTTTCTGAGTAGCTACAGATTTTTGAAATAATATTTCAAATTTAATTTTGAAATATTATTTCCGGAAAAAAAAGTTCAAAAATTTAACTTTTTTTCCAAAAAGTTTTAATTTTCTGTGAGTAGCTACGGATTTTTGAATTTTTTTTCCAAAAAGTTTAATACTTAAGTTTGATATTGAAACTTTTTTCCAAAAAATTTAATTTTTTTTGAATAGCTATGGTTTCTTAGAATTTTTTTTGAAAAAAAGATTAACCCCCAGAACAGCCTCCGCCCCAAACAAACTACAAACGCCTCTAACTTGAACAAATAACGAGCAATTTCCTTGAATATTTCATCTAACTAAAACAAAGTTTTATCTTCTAAATGAAATAAAGACGATACTAAATGTATTTGTAGAACCTTCAAGAAAATGTGACGAAAATAAAAAACAAATTGCGAAATTGTTGACGAAAACATTTAGCAAAAATGCCAAATTTCCCACAAAAGTCATAAGAAAATCTACAAATGAATTTAATAATGAAAAAAACTTACCTATTGTACTTATAGGAATACGTATGTGTACCCATTTTAATTAAAATAGGTTGTCTATACATTTGGAATAATAAAATGTTCGGTTTTGATTTTATGACGTCATATAAAAATGCTCCGTATTGATGAAAACCAAGGGATTGTTCTAAATGCCCGTACCTTTTCTGGTCCAGGAATATTTAAAAATATGTGCGCCAGGGAATAAATAACATCACGGAGAGAAAAAAAACCTCAGTAATGATATTAACTGTTCTAAATCTTTCCTAATCTTTGCCAAATCCTTGTAGTATTAAATGTATTTACGATTTATTGCATATACTTATTAAATATTAGCGCTTATACAATATTATGTCTTTCTACATATATTTGTCTAGTAGTTAAAAAATGACAGATAATAATGAGAGAATTATTATTTTTTCAATCGATGCACCGATTGGTTGATGAATTTATTTTATCTTCTTAGTCAGATTCCCAGATGTGATTATTAATATCAACTTTTAAAATAATATAAAATGTCATGAAATTTGATATTTTACATATAACTTACTTTTGAGGTAAATTAAACCATGAATGTTATTATTTTCATAATTCGATTATAATGTTGCATTAATTAATTAACATCAATAAATTGAAAATATTTTCCATAATATGTTGGTATATCTATTACTTTAGATAAATGAAAAATGTTTCGTTAGCGATTGGAAATTTACATAATTAATAGTAGTCCCACTACAGGGATTACAAAAGAGAAAATATTTTTCATTAGTCCTCATAGCATTCCCTTCTTATTTTCTATAACTTAATATACTTACGTTCATGAATGTACTGGGAATGAGTATGTTAAAATATTATTTTTAACATCTGTCTGATTTCTGTAGGTTATAAAAAAATGGAGAATATATTTGTTCCCATCGTATCTGAAGGACAGATAAATAGATAAAGGCTATCAAAAAAGTTACTGCCAATTAGACATGTCCTTTAAGTACGAAGAAACCTATAATTCTGAATTCTCTCAAACATGTAATAGAGGTTTTTGGCCTCTCTGCAACATCAGAAATGTGTTTACTTTGTCAATTATTTCTATGAAGACATTTGGAAAAACTGTATCCTCCGAAAATTAATCATTATATATACATAAAACAAATCAATCTTTATTTGCGACTGCTACTACTCAGTAAATAGAAATGCAATGATTAGTTAATATAATGTCAAAGAAGAATAAAGATTTGTTGATAGTTTCTATAACAAAGTATGCATCATTGCTTGGAAAATTATCCCTGTATTCATGACAAATTTTGTTTCAGGATGTACGGATCATGTTCGGCAAAAAACCGAAAACTTTTGCAAGACAGATTCCACTACTGGTCAAATAAACATATCGAAATTGAAAGATACATTTTTTTAATATTTTAAAGATACGTATAATATTATTTATTCAATAAAATCACATTATATATTATATGTATGTTATTTTCCCAGTTTTTATAAGTCATTCATATGGATTTTTCTGCAATAAATCATTATCAACTTTATAATAGATCTCACTTTTTGGAAAATCTGTGAAATGCCTCAATTTTTAATTAGTTGATATAATTTATTTGGTGTGATTATCCCATCTTGCTTTTGTGTTGACGGGGCATATATATTGTATTCATAAAAATATATGTATACATATGAGATGATCGATCATACATTGAAAAAGAAGGGTGATATTTTGTTCCCTTTTTTTCAAACAAAACAAAAAAAAAAAAAATCATTATCCAAGGTGTGAGACACCTTTATTCATATATTATATACATATTTGTTATTCAAGAAGAAGGAGGAGGGGGGAAGGGAATATAAGAGACGGAAAAATTGACAGACACAAAAAAGATGTAATCAAATATGCGTATTTAATTATGAATTAAATATACATACTAGTGATGTATCAAATATTTAACAGAAACGCTTTATATGTAAGACTATGGACACCTCACCATTGCATCTACAAATTATCACCACTTTAGAAATATTCGCAACAACATACACATCTGCAAACTTTTAAATTATCATATCCGGATAACTGGAAATGTTAAACTAAACCCCCACAAAATTGAAACTTGTACATTTATAATTTTTGCCGATCAATAATCGAATAGTTTTGACTTTGTCTTTTTTTAAAGGAAATATATTTATTATTTATTTTAGCGGTTATAAATAATTTTTTTTAATAATTTCAGAAGTTTGAATATATACGAATGATTAAATTTCATATCGGTGGATTGTATAGACTAAATTTAGAAAGACGAGTGTTCGAATATTATTTGTTTGATTAATTATAATAATTGTATTTTAGGTACTTCAGTTTACAACACTACTTTACTAAATTTGTATTAAAACCGGCCATCATAAAGGTTTTAGCAGATTATGGAGACTTGATGTTTTTTATTTATTAACACGTTGTAAAACAGTTTTTTATTGTCAGTTTTGAGCAATATACAAATGTGTGGCTTTTCAAAAGTATTTTCCAAAATTATGTGCATTATAAATTGTAGATATACGTCCTTTTGGCTCTATTCGAAAAATAAAAGACGCCTTCAAATTGGACACAAAATCCGTTTCCAAGAGCACAATGCCTTCAACATATATATGAGGCATTAGCGTCATCATTAATTCATTTTAACCCCCCTTAAATAAATGCTGTAATTTGGTTTTAGTTCTATCAGAATAATGGCAAACTATTCTTATGCATGAAAGATACTTAAATTTGTACTATTAAAGTAATTCAATTGACACACTGAGTTAAGTAATTCAGTAGAATATGATGAAAGTGATGCCTTTTAGAGAGCGTTTTCAAATTGGGGACTTTTTCAAAGATGGATAGTAGAGACAGGAGAGATTTGAAGTTCCATTTTGAGTACGGATGCTTTTACATAGAAAAAGATATAACCACTTTATGTAGTTGCAACTTGAACAGAGCTTTATATTTTCTAAATCTGTTATGATTATTCTTTAATCATTGATGTGAAACTAATTCGCTAATTTGAAGGGAAACTATGTATTGTAAGTCCTTGTTGAACTCGGAGTCGAACTGATGTTTGTCGTTGTTGTCACTCCCCGCAAGATAGGGAATGGGATTTCTGTTTATTTCCTCATCTGAAGGGAGATAATTTAATGGAACGTACTGAGGGCTACGCTGCTCTCCATCAAAAGATTCTTCAAATTGTCAAAGTGTCCGTCAACTTTTTTACAACTATACCCATACAACCCTATCGGGGGGTCATTACCATTGCCGATGCTGTGCCTATGAATAAGAGTTTGTGAGGGAGATGGTACAACCAACTACCCGGTAGTTTTGTCTTTTGTCGTCTTTTTCTTTCCAAGTTTTAAGTTATAACTCCCCTCCTTTAGTATCAAACCATTAAATATCTTTTCATACCATTTATAATATTAGTTCTAAGATTCTTTTCTTTCCTATCAAACTTCTTCTCTTCTTCCCCCTGTTTTTGTTATTATTATTTATAACAAGGCTATAAAACTCTGCCTCACGTAGAAATATATAAGTATATATGTACAGATGAATGCCAAGAAACCATTAAAAACGATAATACCATTAATTTTGTTTGTTTTTCTCTTCTTCTTCTATTTCTGCTCTCTCTCTCTCTCTCTCTTTCTAATTACAGCTTCAAATGCAGCATGGCTTGGATACTATACCTAGTACTTCGAGTACATACCTGAGCAAGCAGCATCCTCCCTCTTCCCATTCTGAGGAAGAGCCAATTCCTTTTTATTCTTATTGCTATTGCAAATTTATATTTAGGTATAGCTATACAGTTTATATGGTAACGGAATTTGTTTATTTAACCAAGAAAAAAACCATTTGTAGACTCTACGGGCTCGTCACCTCCTCCTAATAGCATGTTACTCCGGGAAACTCTAAGAGAACATATGAATTCATATTATGTTTGACAAACTCTTGCAAATAGTATTATTAAATAGCCCCACAGATTTATGTATATATATATATGTATATGTATACTCTACGCAGTCGATGTAGTTTTTAATTACTCCCCCCTCCCTATATTTTTAAATACAATACACATATTAGAATAATGCATTGCATTTCATGTCGTGTATTTAGAGAAAAAGAAAAAAAACCTTAATGGAAACACAATTTAATTGTCACAAGTTTTTTTGCATAGAAAATAAATAAATAAAAGCTAATGGAAATCGTCAAAAGCTTTTTAATTCTAGGGTTTTTTTTTCTGTTTTCCTCCTAATTAAGGTACTTTGGCTTTTTTTTTTGTCGTGACTACATTTATGTCTAAAAGTGAAACATTTGGATTATTTTTTGAATGTGATTATTTCACGTCAATGTTTTATGTGAGTCTAAAAGCTTGGATTTTACTCCATGGGTCAAAGGTTCATATTTAATATAATACATATAAATATATTCTATATATAATAAATAAAAACTTTTTAGGTTATTTCTTAGAGGGCGCTCTCCCTTTTCTACCATTTTTATTATAATAAATATATATTATATACATTCACACAAAGAGAAATTCTCTCTCTCTTCTTCTCTCTTTCTTCCCATCTTGCTTTGCTCAAGCTACAAATATAAGTTAAAGAATATATAAATATATCTACATATACAGTTGAAATGGAAGAAATCTCTTCTCCTTCCAAGAAACCGGTTTTCTCTCTTTCTTTCCTTTTTCTCTTAGCCTCCCTCCCTCCCTTCGTTCTCATTTTCTCCCCCCTTCTCTTCTCTTCTTTTTTTTCACTACCACATTTGAAATGAAAACGTAAAAAGGAAAAAGAGCTCTGATTGGGCCATTCCTCTCCCTTTTTTTCCATTTCATTTCCATTCCTATTGTAAGTCGTTTTTTCTATTTGAATTGTACTTTTCCCCTCCTATAAAGTGGGCGGCCAATGACAGTCAGTCTTTTTTCTTTTATTTCGTAGTTGTCCGTAGCTGGTGTACTACATTTATTTAGGGATAATGATGAGTAATATCCATTCGTATCTCCAGGGCATCAGGAGTTACCCACATAGAACCAACCAACACATATGTATGATGATGAAAGGAAGTTCAGCTAACACTCAAATTATAAAGGTTTTAATGTTTTATGGAAATCATAGTCATTAGCTCTTGTTGTTATTTTTGCTTATGTTCGAGTGGCTCTACGTGATATGTTGGTCAATGGCCCGTAGTGATGTAGTTGGCTTGAAAAAACTTTGCTATCAAAAATGAGAAGGAATTTTTGTGGTTTTTTTTTTTCACAAGACTCATTTTATTTTTATTAGCAATGGATTTGATTGGACAAATTCTTTCCTTTTTTTCATCTCTCTCCTTGAATGGGTAAAAGACCAATCGATTCCAATCATTTGCAATCATCAAATTAATCGCCTAATAGCTATTTTGCAACCTCAAATATCGTTGATTATTCTAATGTTTAATTGAGCCTAAAACCCCCCTTCTCTGTCTGAATACCTAATAGCATCATCATCTTCCAATCAAATAGTTTAGTTCTCATCATCTCAAGAACCTTCAATAAGATAAAAAAACAGGCAAACAATTAGTTTCAAGCATCTTTTCTTTTTTTTTAGTATTAAAAATCTAAAATCATTTGCATGTGATATATTTTTAATTGACATATGTCAAAGGAGAAGAAGGAAGAAAAGGTCAGAAGAAAGGTTAAAAAGGGGAAAAAAAAAGAGATGTTAGAACAAAAAAAAAAACCTGACAGCTTAACAAAAAAAAAAGCAAAGATGATTTGACTTGACAACATATATATGTACATAATTTGGGTTCTTTTACTATTAGAGGTTAAAAAAAAGAAGAAAAAAATGCAAGTCCGTTAAGAGTTTCAATGTTCATTCATTCGGCCTACTTAATATGTAGCAACAATAATTGTATTTATCCTCAGGAATACTCCTTAATTACAGAGATCATTACTCAAAACAAAACAATTATGATAAGAAGAACATCATTCAAAGTCAGGTAGTTATGTACATTTGTGGTGCATCAACATAACAACAATCTTGAACAAAATCCAGCGAGGTAAACCTAACATAGGCTTTCTATTAATATTTGTGTGATGAATAAAGATACTCAATAATTTTAACTTAAGTTTAGATCCTTTTTGTTTGATTTAAGAGACTTATATTGGCCACAATATGATCTCATTCTTTGTTGTGACAATCAATTTTGGCTGCTTTAAGTGCAAAAGGAGTCAATATTATAATTTGTTGAGAGAAATTGATGATAATATGTCAAAGAATACAAATGAAGCCCATTCTTCATTTTGAGAAAAAACATTCTAGCTTGTTTTTGTGTTGACTGGCCACAAAAAGGTAAAAACTAATATTTGCCGCGTTACCAAAAAAACATACTCGGATGGTTTTCCTCAAAACTGTGCTCTGGCTACAACATTTGTATTCTGAAAATAATTATCTTACTTTTTTATATATAAATTGTTCTGATAAATCCATCGAAGGCTCCGCAAATGTCAATTAAATATTCACAAAATTCTGGATTAGTTATAGAAAACAAGATAAAAAAAATAGCTTCTATTTTCACATAGACTTTAGTTTATATGAAAATATTCCTTTGTATTTAACCCATTTCATAAATTTTTAAAGCACTAAATTGGGAACTTCTCCTCTTTTATATTGTTGTTGTTCTAGATTGCTTTTGTCTTGACACACCAAATATGTAGCGACATAAAGATGATAGTTATCCCTTATTTGTTATACCTAAGTAGTAA
Source organism: Lepeophtheirus salmonis (assembly GCF_016086655.4). Lineage (NCBI taxonomy): Eukaryota > Metazoa > Arthropoda > Copepoda > Siphonostomatoida > Caligidae > Lepeophtheirus > Lepeophtheirus salmonis. The sequence continues at coordinate 25,394,255 of NC_052136.2, forward strand.
AAAATAGAAAAATAGAAGTAAAAAAGCAAATTGTATTAGTTGATAAAAAAAAATGGCAAATAAAAATCGGGAAATGTGTGAAAAAAAGTTTCTTTTTTCTCTCCTCCTTTTGTACAAGTTGCAGGGGGAGGGGGGGAGTAATATATTTATATTGTATCTATTAAACTTTGGCGAATTAAAATTTTATTTTATTATATACATATTTATTTTATACTAGTTATAACTTGTAAAAGTAAATGATTCAAGTTGTAATCTAAAAAAGGATAATACAATAATTGAACATGGTCGACATATATATGTTGTAATTATAGACTATTTTAATAAAAATAGTCTATAATTGATAAGACTTCTTCTGTAGCATTCTAAAGTTCCAATATCCATAGTCATATATTTCGTAATTCTACGTGAAAAAGTGAAATTATAACATAAATATTAATAGTTAGTCCTTAACATGACAACTGAGGTTTTAATTCTATAAAACATTATGAGACGTACAAATGGTAACTTGTACAATCTGATTGTACAACTTACCCTGTTACAGAGATTGTAAAAATCAAATATACTTGTTATGTACAGCTAGGAATTTTGTACAAGTTGCAGTCTAAAGATAAAATAATACATTTACAGTCAACCTGTGGAAAAACTTTTGAATTACAAAAAGATCATTGCTTCTCAAACTTTTTTATTTGTTCTCTCTATGATAGAGTGAGGCTGTCTACGCCCCTCCTCTTTTCTGAAAGCATTCTTCTATATTCTATAAAAAATATAATTTTTACCTTTGCAGCAAATGTTTTTATCACTGTTTTACCATTTGTTTGTTAGTCAAAGGATTATGGCAAAAATTATTGATTGCTTTTGATCAAAACAACATTATATAAAGCAATGCTGTCCGTAGGATAGTATCTTTTTTTTTTTTGAACAGGGGCTTGGTTTTTGGATTTTTTATAAAAATTCAAAAATAAATTTTTTTTGCGTTAAAAAAAATATATATTTAAAATATCAAAAATCCACAGCATCTCACAAAAAGTTAAATTTCAACGGTCCATAGCTTTTTCTATTAGATTAAATTTTAAATCAAAAATCCACAGATATTCACAAATATTTCACAAAAATTTCAAATATTAATATTTTTTTCTGAAAATATCTAAAATCTGCAAATATTCACAAAAATAAAACTTATTGAAAAAAAAATCATCAAGAATTCACAAAAATGAAATTTGGTAATAACTTAAGTACAAATTGGTACTTCTAACTGTATAAAGTTACAACACACTTCTTCATCCTCCCAACTTGTACATACGCAACATCAATAAATAGTTATTTATAAAAAGTGTTATTTTTAACCTGAAGAGTACTCGTACATAGGTAGCTGCGTTCTGTTTGACTATTATTTTACCTGTATGTATAATACCTATTAATGATTATCTTAATAGCGGCTACGTATACGAAATGCTTGAATAAGTACAGGCATTTCAAAGTAGTCATAAGAATAATACGTACGTAGTTATGTTTGTTAGACAGAAAATAATAAAAAAATCTTTATATTATACACTATGTAAATACCGGAAGAAATCTGGAGATGGAAACGGAAGTGATATATATATATATATTCAGGACCAGAAGATAGTTGTCGTCTGGTCTTATAGTATACATTTATTGTTTATGTTAGGGGTTTTCATTTCCCGAGAAACAAATTTCGAAATACCATATTAATTTTAAGTTAATCCTTCCTAAAGAAACTCTAAAATATCACCTTTAATACTCATAGGTATAAAAAAATTGTCTGCATGTGCTTGAACATCGATTGACTTGCATTATTGTTGTGGATGAGATTTTTGTAGAGTAATATTAAAGTTTTAATCTCCTTGCATTCTACACGTAAATATGTCCCATCCCTAGTCATTTTTTGATGGAGTATGTGTGAATTAGTTGACATATTTGAGGTATTTGTTTTTTGATTTATTACTATTTTTATTCGTATGTCTTTCCTAAGAGTCTCTTTATTTCTACACAGAAAGCGAGAGCAGTTTTATTCTCGTTGACTATTGCACAGGCTTTTTTATTTTTCCAAAGCTGTTATAGTTACTATCATATTCAGTAATAATTAGTGCCTGTGTTTATGAAAGACGGAGAGTAAGATTGAGGTGGGAAATTGCCCACATCCTTGTGACCATATATTAAAAAAAATAAAGCAGTATATATTTGGTAATTTGTAATATATTAGTGCTCTTATGAACTATTTCTGTCTTTTTTGAAAATTCAAAGGTATTAGTGACTAAGGAGCACTATACTTAATTTAGCGATCTTTTTCAGTAGAACGGTAGAACTTTATCGAAGTTGCCAACATATACTTTTTGATTTATAGTCATGAGGATTTAAACAATTTCTCCATCAAGTCCTAGAATTGGAGTCGTTTGAGCTTATTAAATGTCCTTGCTATATACTGAGTGGGATTTGTTGCTTGTAGTTGATCACATAAAACGTCATGACTACGGCTAACCTTCTCTCCTCCACAACATTCTTCAAAATGCTAGTACTACCAGTTTCAGTTTCTTTTATTTTTACATACCGGTGGTGGACATATATTTGTTTTAACCTTTATTTAGACAGAAAATAATTTATCAAAAATTAGAATTATCTAAAACTGTCTGGTGAAGATACATTTACAAAAATATCATTAAATATTATAGTTTAAAGTTTCTTCACCAGATTAAGGCCTACAAACATACAATATTCATATATCTAAACTAAAAACATTGGCATCTAAAATCAATGAAATACAAACATAAATATGAATAGCAAATTTCCTTTTAAACCAACAACTAGTTTTTTTTTTGCTCTTTCTAAAAAGTTTGAGTTTCTTCTGCAAGGTCCAAAAATGTCTTGATGCGTTTATATCTAATTATATCAGAGGAATAGTCCCTCGATCGTCCTAGGTATCTTCAAACCGAACGCTCCATATCTTGCCACCGCCGAAATTCAAATAGCAAGAATGTCCTCCGCAACCAGGGGGTCTCCTACAGTTATATTCTTAGCTAGGTAACTCTTTACAATTAATAAAGCATTCCCTATCGACCTATGTCTAGGAGTACATCTTTTCTTTTTTGATGAAATGCCGAATAGAATACAGATTTTATGTATTACCGGTCCTGCCCATATATTCTCAAAACTCATCATTGTATCATTATCTCTAATAGTGCGCAGGTTAGTGTTTTAGAGCCTGCAAATCTCTCATTTATGAATTCCGTAACCCGATCCAACCTACCAAAAAAATTATTAAGTGATGAATAAGCTAATTTTCGGTGGGTTATATTTAATTCAATACAGGTTATCCCGGAAAATTCCGGTAGGTGTAAAACCCCTCTGAAATAACGGGATCACGAGAGAGAAACCCTATTTAGTAACATATTATCTGCGTGTTGAAGAGAAATTAATATATTTTTTTGTTAAAAGATAAATGCTTGATAATTTTTAAAAAAATGGGGAAAAACGTATGTTGTTTCTTCTATGAACGAACATACATATACATATAATATGATGTAAAATGTAAATATATCAATTAAAAAGTTCTTTTTGATGGAAGGGGGTAGAAGATATTTTTGTGATATATTATTTATAAGAAGGAACGAACATACATATATATGTATATGTAAACTTTCTTCCTTTTCTCCATTTCTTAACTTCAGTTTTTAATGACTCTTAATTAATGTGTGTTGTAGTTGTCGTAGTTTTTCTTCTCTTTCATTTAAATTAAAAAGTTTACTTACATTAAAAAAGAAGAAAAAAACTCCTAATAATTATAGCCAACTTTGATAATTTAATCCTTTTTTTTTTCTTAATTGAAAAAATAATTTGGGAGAACGTCTCATATTTCACAAAAAATTATATATATTTTTATACAACTTGTGTGTATATATGTATATCGCCATGGATTATATACATGTATATGTATATCGATGAAATATACTTTTGACAGGTAAACCGTTCCTGATGCTCCTTCCCCTTGGTCGACTTGTGTGAAATATGAGAAATGCACTTTTATCAATTTGGTGAATGCTGTAAATGAATATTTATAATTACATCCCTGGCCGACCGTTATTATTTATTCATTTATATTATTCTAATTTTGAGAGGTTAAGAGTTATTTTTCCTTACAATTTTCCTATGAGCATATTGTAGAACACATAATTAGCTGTCGACTCCTAAGGAAAACATTCTAGGAAGAATTAGTGCTGCTATATCAATCCTCTTCTTGTATTGGGTGCAGTTGGGGGTGACTAGGATAATGTTTTTCTAAGCAATCGACAGCTAATTATGTGTTGCACAACTTTGCTCAGAAATGTGGATTTTTGAATTTTTTTCCAAAAAATGTCATTATTTTTTTGTGATAAGTTATTGATTTTTTTTTTCGAAAAATTAATTTTTTAGTGTGAAAGTATGAATTTTTGAAAATTTTTTTGGAATTTTTTTTATTTGTTAAAATTTTTTTCCAAAAAATTTAATTTTTCAAATTAAAAAAATCCTAAAACTAAGCCCTTCACCCCCCTCCCCTTGAATACCTATATTAAGATACTTTAAAAATGATTTTTCTTCATTTTCTTGATCCAAAAACAAAACAACTAAGAAGTAAAGAAAAAAAAAAGAAAGAAAGGAAGTTGATTCCTATTTTTTTTTTGTCCTCCCTCACTTCCCCTATATTTTTGTGTATAAATTTTTTTTTCAAATTTCTCACTGTCATTTCTTACCATCAATTTTGAATTTTCCTTCTCTTCCTCTTATCATTTCTCCGTCTTCCCTTCAAAGTACATATCATTATTGGCTGTTGATACATATTGGCTGTAATGAATCATATCTATGAATGTAAGTTTGCCCTGTTTCCAAAAGATTCATCATATTCCATTCATACTATAAAAACGAATTTAGAGTCGCTTAAATCTTGGAAATATATGTCGAGTCATGCTCTTTCTCTCACTTACCAGTAGAGCAAGAAGCAGGGTCCATCCCCCTCAAAACAAGCACACGCAACCCTAAGATACAAATATATACATACATTGTACATAATATAATAAAACCTAATGTGAATTATGATTTGATAAGTAACAATAACAATAAAAAAATGAACAGCACTGTTTTTTTTATTATTAAAGATTCACGTGCCAGATCATGTCTGATTTATACATAACTATACACGCTTATGTTTGAGAGAGATTAGAGTTTGTTTTTGTATTTCTTACTGAAGATATATGTACATATATTTATATACTACAATACAGGAGACCTTTTTTCTTATAAAAAAATATATAAAAAATACACGTTTCTGAGATATCCCTGAATAAATACATACGTTAACCTCTACCTACTGATGAAAAAGGATGTTCCAAATGTTTTTGTCGTCTTCAAAGACCATTTTTGTGACCTTTTAAACATGTTAAAAAGTACATTTTTTTTTTAAAGAAAGAGTGTTGGACATACTAATTAATTCAAATGGAAATATTGGTCCTCACCCCTGTTTAAAATACATACATGTTTCTAAGATATCCCTTGTATAAATGTACATTAGAGGTGTGTCTGTTATTTAAAGGTGCGCTGTTGCTTACAACGTTAGAGCCCAACATATTGATGAAACGTGATTAGAAAATAACTGTGCCAAAAAAGTGAACATTAAACCTCAAGTAGACAGATAAAAAATGAAAAATGGTAACTACAACATCATCCTCTTTCTGAAGGCCGTCTCGTCGACTTGGGTTGTGCAATGGGACATCCTTTTTTCCACATGTTCTGCTCCTTCTCAATTCAAATTTTGGTTCAAATTGATCTTTGGCCCAACCCTGGTAAATACCAAGACGGTGTTCACATTTTGGAAAAGAAGCTAGATGAAGAAGTGGCCGGAAGCCATTTAGGTACTTTGGCAATTAAATTTTCAAGCTTCTTACTTGGGTCTCAGTTGTGAAGGATTCTACATGCCCGACCATATTTTACCATGTGTCTTTGAAATTTGAAAATTATCATTTTTCCGTAAAAATGGGCAAGGTTTCTTTTTTTTTCCTTGTTAAAAAGTGAGATACTATCGCTGATATTAATCTCATATCCTAAATAATTGATATTTTTTGGGCGGTTAAAATATGTCATTTTTCTAAATTTATAGAATGGCTTGAGAGGCTTATAAAATGACTTTAGAAGACTTAAATTTTAAAAGAAATCATTTTTTATACTTACAAAGGATAATGAAAAGTCCTCATATGATTTTTGAAGGCTGAAACTTTTTTAGTATAATTATTTCAACTATTGATATTTATGATGAAATTATAATTACATTTTAGGACATTCAAAAATATCCCTAATGTACAATATATATATGTAAAAAAACAAAAACAACTACACTATGATACTCCAGAACGGAAGGACCGAAATCCCCTCTCCCTTGAAAATAACAAAAAATATTTTAGCTGTCTTAAACGCGACGTCTTACATATGTACGTTTATGTACTCGACTAACATATGCATGTACGAGTATTAGTAAGGAGGGGGAATTAAGACGAGAAAGAATTTGAGCAGCAATCAACTCACTTGACTTTTGAAACCATTCACCCATGAATACAAACCAAAAAGTAGAAGGAAAAAGGAAAAAAAAAATAAAAAAACCTACTACAGTATATTTATTATTAAAAAGACTACAAAAAAATAAATATAATTAAAATTCGTAAGAAGATATGAGAAAAAAAGAATAAGGAAAAGAAAGGAAAAATAACTACATACATATTAAACTAATCCTTCGGCTTCTTTTCTTTCTTCTTCTTCAAATTACTCATTCCTTCTTTCTTTCTTTACTTACTTACTTATATATATTTATATACAGTACTTAATCCTCCTCTACTAGTCTCCACCTCACAAAAATTAACAAAAGGTTGCGTTGGGTTGACAACTTTTATAAGGAATGTTGTAATTACAATATATATATATATATATTGTATTGTAAACAAGTTGGGATTTATACGGTCTTGTTTAATTACATAATACATTTTAATTATACATTCAGTATGAGCGATTAATTGATTCTCTCATTTCATTTCGATCCATAAATCATATATATATCTACGATTATTTATTAATAATTGTAGGAATATCTTAAACAGTCTGGGTATTTGGTTCTGTGGGATATACCAGACTCTTAGAGGAGACTCAAGTGTCTACCAGTCCTAAGAAGTAACAATATATAATTACATTAATTGGGGTAGTACATAATATTTATTAGGTGTCGTCAAACAGGCGCATTATGCTTTAATAAAATAGAAGATAACTCCCCTCAAACAAATCCTCAGTGTGACTCCCTATTCTTCATGAAAACACTCACAAGTAGTTACTCTATACTTAAATGTTTATTCCTCAAGAATGAAAGAGTGATATAAACATTTTGTGAACAATGAATTATTATGACGTGAGGGGTACGTTAGTCTCTGGAGAACCATCTGGCTGAACTTTAGCTACACACGCTCATTGCTAAACCTCATCCACACACACTTAATTCATAAATTTTTATTGCATATAATGTACTTCCCTTTTTGAATTTTAGTTGTAGTTACACATTCTCGTTGTTAAAAATGAGTCCTCAACTCTTATTTTCCACACCAGTATAGAGTTGGATAAAATATAAATTGACCTAAACGCCTGCAAGATTTCATTAATATGACTACATTGCTACTTCTTACATTAAAAAATATGTTTACTGCATCCAAACATCTATTTATCCAAATGTTTTTTTTTCCAATTTCACAAATTTCCGACTAGATATATCACTAGTCATCCTAAAAAATCTAAAGGCGGTTAAATGGTTGGCCAAGAAAGAAAATAATAACGTTCACTAATAATAATATTATATAATAAATAACTCTTAGCTTAAAATGCCTAAGCATTTTTCTATCTTATTTACCTTCATCATGATGAGAGTTTGTGGGTGAACGGTGAGACTCGGCCCCATGGAATCTCATGATTTAATGTATCTAATAAAATATAGCTAATAAGTGCATACATATATTAATAAATAAATTGGACTACCTTTAGCAAGTATTTCAAACTCCGCTTATGTCCTTTGTAATGATTTGATAACGAATATATTGTGTTAACCTACATATATATTAGATCAAAATTTAATCATTTGTATTCTTATCATAATGAATATACTCACCTACACTATGAAAAAAGATATTGTTTACTTTACATATTATTAACAGACTCTTGTTCTTCTCAAATGAGAAAAATGTATGTAAAACTCAAGAAGCATAACTTCAGGAACAATAGATGTCCTAAAACCGTCCCTAGGATCATGAAAGGCTAAGTATTCACAGCAAGTTAATGTTCTTGGCGTTGTTAGTGGCGAGAGTCACGTTATGCCACCCTTCATCTTCAATCAGGGCCTGAAGGTCAAATCCAATGTCTATTTCAGTGTTTTACCCACCAAAGTCTTTCCCTAGATCTTTAGCATGTTGGAAGAACGACCTTGGATATGGTAGCAAAAGAGGGCACCCTATCACACCAGCAAAAGGAACATTCGATTTTCTTGATTCTGAGAATGTGATGTACGTTCCGCCGATATCTAGATCTCGGAAATCGCTGAAATTGAAATTTTTAGACTATTTTTTATGAAACAATGTTAAATATGTTTCCAAGGAAGGTCCCCATAGGACCATAGGATCTTTGGGAGATGGAGCACAAACGATATTCCGGGCTTTACCCAGTGGGTCGGTCAAGAAGGCAGTGGGACGTTGTTTACATGCGCTCCAAGTCAACGGCAATTTCATTGATTGAATGTCAAATTTAAGTTATAATGTGGATTTTTGTGAAAATTTTAATCAAATCGGTTAATAAATAAAGTGTGAGCAATGTTTTACTTTTTTTTTCGGTCTTAATTGCAAATGGTACAAGTAACAACTTGTATATATTCCTACATATATATCATATTAATTTCCTAGTTCATTGGCCTTTTATTCGGCCTTTTTTCTTTATAATTAGTTACAAGTGAAAGGGTATGGATGGAAGGAAGGAATAAAGAGTCTTCCTGGGTTCTTTCAAGTGGAATGGATTATCTTCTTTTATTCTAAGAAAAAAACAAAAACATTCCTGAATATATTTTTGTGTTAAAAGGATCTCGTCACAACAATATCATTTCTACTCACTTTGTATGTACAAAAGTTTTTTAAATCTTCTTACTATCATTCTATGTATTACCACATACTATCTGAGTCTTTAAATAAGTACCTTGAAAAAGAAAGAAATAGGATAAATGTACTAATTTTTCCTTTATTAAATAGTAGTATGTTCTATGTACTATACATAGTATTATATAAGTTCCTTTACCTTACTTATCTAAGTAAGGTTAATAAGGAAGAATATGACTACTCATCAGATAATATTCATATCGTAAAGATGTTGGGAAAATGTTATGTATAGTTAAAGCAACAGCATCATATTTAAATACATACATTTTTGGTCCATGAGAAGCAGAAAATAATACATATTATAAAAAAGATAGATATATACAAATAGGAAAAAAAGACGGTTTGCAAAAAGGCTGCCTTGGAAACATATATATAAAGGGGTTCCGTAATGACAAAAGTTGGAAATTTGAAATCGCCGGATATTTTTTATTTTGTATTTTATTCCTTTAAACAAGAAAATAACCCTCAAATGTCAGAAAAAATGGATTTCCATGAATGGATTTTGATTTGAAAATCTAAATAAATGCGCATTATATAATTAAAGTTATGATAAATTCTATTAGTTATGGCATATATTTAGGCTGTAAATACTTTGAAGTATTGAAATATACATATTTTGTGACAATTATAGTATAAACATAATTGGTAATAATTGAAATGACTGGTCTTATACATATATAAACAAATAAGACGTTATGAGATGTACCTACAAGTTATAATATATCTATAAATACTTCATCACGCAACTTAGATAAATCAATTTACATATAAAGACGGGGGAAAAATACATTAAATGGAGTCATTAATGCTTCTTAATTGCAGTAAGCAGAAATAAAAGAAGAAGCATTTTGTCGTGTGTGTCTCACAACGACAAAAAGATTTATGGACAGACATAAATTAAGTCAGAAGCAATTATTATGTGAAGGTTTCAATAATGACTCATTGGAGAGTAATTAAAAAACAAAAAAGGAGGAATAAAACATTGCAAACAATTCAATCAAACAACAACAAGAACCTCTGTTTACATACCTACATACACATATTGTTGCCCTCTTAATGCAGTGGCGGCGGTAGAGTTTTTTGTACCCATCTTCCTTGCTTGTTTCCCCGTCTTCTTGAAAGGCAGCAATTATCATTCCATTGCTTCAAAGGGAACTCACAAAAAAAAAACACAAAAAAACCATTCTGTGGGTTATGAAATATTTCAATCAAGGAACAAACAAGCTACGAACATAACAGACAATCCTCATTCTCTTCCCTTGAGAAGAGGAGGAAAAAGAAGAAGAGCATAGTAGAAAAACAAGAAAATAATAAGTATAAAAGATAAAGGTACCTAACAACGATCATTTACACTCACAAACAAAGGAAAAATAATGCAAAAATGGGTTAAATGATGCATTGAAATACATATTATAGGTTTTTTCCCTTCAAGGCATGCAAGCCTCACAGACACCATTCATCTAGCTCCAAAGTACTAACTACAACATACTTCATATTATGTGGGGAGTTAAGGCAAAAATATAGAATAGGAAAATGGCAAGTTTATTGTTACATACAGCCAAATAACCCATATTTTGATCATATCATAAGCTGTGTATTCAATTTTGAGGAAAAATTTAGATACCCAAGAATGTTAACGTTACTTTTTAAATTTCCTTTGATTTATGAAACTTAATTTGGCTGAGATATATCTTTTTTCAAAAAATCTTAGATTATGAAAATGAATTATTGCAAGGATATGTGGAGTTTCCTACGACAACTCCAAAGGATTAATCGTTATGATTTGTTCATAGAATTTAAATATTAAATTCTTTGGAAAAAATAATCAAAAATTCATAGGTGTTCTCAAAAAATTTAATTTTTCTAAAAAGAAATTCCAAATCTATACAATTTAAATATTAAATTCTTTGGAAAAATAATCAAAAAATGTTCTCAAAAATTTAATTTTTTCTAAAAAGAAATTCCAAATCTATTGTTATTCTCAAGAAATTTAATTTTTTCGAAAAAAATTTCAAAAGTTAAATTTCAAATATAAAATGTTTGAAAATGGTAATTCAATTATTGCATTTTTTGGAGAAAAATTTTAAAATCTATAGCTATTCACTCAAACCTAATTTTTTTGAAAATTAAATTTTAAATCTTAAATTTTTGAAAAAAAAGAAAAGAAATTCAAATATTAAATTTTCTAGTGAAAGACAAAAATTCCTTCTTTTTTTTGGAGAGGGGGGGGGGGTTCAGGCCCTTAAGCCCTCCCTTTTTGACGCCCCTGCGTTTATCGTTCTTAATTAGTAGCTTATTTATTTATTACTACAACTTAATTCATATTTTGCTGATGTTGATTTAATATGTAGCCTTATTGAATACTAATATAGATTTGACATAATAAATGACGTCACATTTCCCCTCATTCTGTGACTGGTTTTAATTTTTTTCACATATAAATTCTCTAGAGAATTTGGTCTCAAAGAAAAATTGTGTCTAGATCGGTCCCCAAAAAACAAAAAATCTGCCCGGATTGGTCTTGTAAATAAGTTGGATCTGGATAGATTTAATTTAAAATTAGGTCTAGAAAATGTGCCCGTAGATTGAGACCAAAAAATGGTCCACGATTTGAAAAAAAATTAATTTTGGTCTATAGTCTAAGATCGGACTCTGGGCCGAAATATGGGTGGAAATCCGTCTAGAAAAACATCTTTTAAAATTTATATCTTAGACCGAGTCTCAAAACTAATTTAGACTAACGCTTTTAATTAAAAACAACTAGATATAAACAAACAAACCATACAATAAAAAAACCAAAGAGAAAACCATTTGCAAATGTATTTAGGTAGATAGTACATGGCTATAATTAAAACAACTTTTCATTTTTGCTCCATAATTACTTTTGTTTCTACTCCTTTCTCCACAAAAAGTGAAGAGTATACATAATAGTAAATACATATTTACAAAACCATTTTCCTTTTGATTTTGTTATGGTTAATTACGATCAAAATCACAGTGGGTGGTGGTTGTGAGTATGAATCCTTGCGTCCACTACTACTCTTTATCACTGAGAGATCTCCTCATATTTTGTTTTGTTTTTAGGTAGGTTGGTTAGTTAGTTAGTTAGTAAAATTGTATATATATATATATATACAATATAAATGATGAAACAAAAATTATTCATGTCAAAACCATCAAAAAGATGGTTGTTGTTAGAAGGGCCTGGAGGGACAAGCCCTGTCAGGAGCAGTGGACGATAAACAAGAGAGGCTTTTCCCAACTACTACTCATATATATGTATGCATGCATGTATTGTACCAATTCTCAAGGCCGGAAACATTCTTTTTTAGAATATTTCAAACCTAACCACTCCTTTCTTGAAAGCATGGTTTTTCTGCATCGATAATATTCATAGAAATACCTACATAATCTATGCCAACTATTTTATGACAAATATCTTTTATCATTATTATTAAGAAAGAAGAGGAAAAATTAGGTCAAATTCCTTTAATATTGTTATTAGGTACATACATACATACACTACCACCAACCATTTATGTGGCCTTGGTTAATTATAATGTCATATGTAAGTAAGAAACCCCTTGAAGATGTTTTTCCCTTCCTTCATTTTAAAAGTAATTATAATGACGATTCAAAAAGAGATGAGGAGTAAAATGACCTGACCAGGTGAAACTTTTCATTCACAAAAACAACTGTATACACTTAGGTATTTAGCCTTTATGACTCTTTTCATAAAGGCCTCAAGCATCCAAGTGCAGTAGTAATTTTTCTTTAAAAAGAAAAATAATGTAAGGATTTAAACTTCTATGGCATTCCTTTCTCTCCCTTAATTATTATTTTAAAGCAACTCTAAGCAAAAAGTAGTGCTTATATTATTAACCTGTATGTATGTATTTAGAAAAAGGCATTTTTGGGGGCTTTTTTATTTTATTATAAGTCATTCAAAGTACAATTATCTTCTCAGCAGTTTGTCTGGTGTTTATGTAAATAAGCTGTATATTTTACTCCAAACACTTTTTTGGCCCCATCATCATGCCAATTAGAGGGTTGATGACTTGATCATTACTTGAAAAGTATATACATATAATATGGATTTATGTAAGAGGGATCAGACCATCATCACCACCAGCAACTTTTGTGTTAAAGGTGAAGTATGAGTTTGCCTCCAGGTCGTCCCTAATACCTACTCTATATATGTTCGTGCACCCACACTAATCTCTCCTTGGAAATGTCAACTCAAAGGAAATGATGAAAACGATACGGAGGTACTTGTTAGAAAAATAATAGGAAAAAAATAAATAAAATACCCGCACAATGTTATTGAATACACAATTCAAAAACTTTAAACAGCTTTTTATTGTATTTTTTTTTTTAGAAAAAGAGAAAAACGGTTTTAAATATGTACAAGAAGAAAGACGACAAAAACAAACCAATTTAATAGCTATTAATATTACTGCTAGCAGGATCAATTCTTCTTTTTGTACTCAAGTACAAAAGTTGTATATAGTTACTATATTTCAATGAAATATGACAATAGTTTATTGGCCCAGTGCAAAAATATGCTATCTGGATAAAAACTAGAACTGAGGTATATTTAGATGTCTTTATCTTAACAAATATTACAGTTAGGATATTCAAATTTTGCTATCATCATTGGCATCACGTAGTTACTAGATTGTATCCCCCTATTATAAATAAGAAATGTATAATAAGCATATACCAGATAGTAAATTCTTGCAAAAAAAAAAATCAATCTTAAATTCTGCTCTTAACTTTGTTATCTGGCTTGGATTGTGTAATATAGTTAAAATTCCAAGGATATATCAATAGATGACACAGTTTACTCAAAATGTTTTTGTACATTAGTACTTGTAGCTATTGAAGTAAAGTATCGGTATTATTATATTTGTTAAAAGCTAAAGCACTTAGTTGCTAATTGTGAGTGTAAATCGTCACATTTTTTTCTCTTCTTTTAACAACTTGAAAATTAGAGCTTCCATGTAGGCCCAAGCACAGTATTTTTTTTAAGTTTCTCCACTTGCTGTATGTTAAATCCACATTGCATATTTTAGCACTACATACATTCATAGCATATTACAGTTAGAATAATGACATATTGACTTTTGGCAAAAAAACAAACAAACAAAAACCAAATCAGAATCTCCTCCATGGTTACTCCTGAAAAACGCAAGGTCTACGAATTATGTAATGAGGAGATATATCTTAGCAAAACACTTAAAAGAAATTAAATAATCTGTTTCTTCATTTAATAGTTATTAGGGAGTGGCGTTCTATTGGATCTAAATATGTAGAAAATCCTTTGCATCTGAGAGGTAAATAAATGTATTTCTTTTTCATAAGGATCAATACAAAAATATCAATTTAAAATCTTTAGTATTTAATAAAATGCCGAAATTCAAATAAGAAACATATGACATTTCTATATGGATTGTCAAATCGTGTAGAAATCAAACTTCATTTGATTTCTACAGGAAGTTAAAGTTAATTTTCATAATATTCTTACAGTATAGGTATAAACATAACTAGTGATGCCAATCGTGTGTATTTTGGGAATGTTAAAAAAAAGTAATCCAAAAATGTACATGGTAACTCTGACAAGTTGAAGAATGTTTTTATGTAGAGGAGCTTATCCGTACTGACGTTTCAGTAGTGACGAGGAGCGGAAGGAAATAGACAAGAATATGTGCAATAAATACTCCAAGTTCGACCCTCAATTCTACTCTGAGTCCAACAAGGACTTATAATCATAACTCCGCAACAAGTCTTGAAAGTTAAACTGATTTTTTATGAGTACACACAAAGTCTTATTAAATGTAGTAAAAAAAAAAAAAGTTTGCTGCTCAGGAGTTAAATAATAATGAAGTAAGTTGAATGGTAAAACTTGAATTCTTCCCCTTAGCAAACACAATTTTTTCCCATAATAATACAGGAAAAAACACATAATTCATTTGCTATATGGTTATTATTGATTTAATTATTATTAATATTATTACTGTAATTAATAATAACAACAACAACAGATTCCTTAATTAATATCACACACAGAAGAAGGGGTGAATGAATACAACTACGTTTAATGTACATCTGTAATATTCACATAAATCAAATAACAACCCCCCCAACTGTCTACCTATGTAAAAAAATGAAATATCCACACAGTGGTTTATTACATTATTAAAAAGAAATATGATCATTGTAATAAATTAATTAAATGAACATAAATATAAATAAATATACTATATAAAGCAACCACATGTCAGTTGTACATAACAGCCTATATACTGACTCTAAAATCCTACCTCATAGCAACCATTAAAAGATAGGGTTCTTTATGGTAGTGTTGTTCGGTAGAGCCGAACTGTAGTGGTACCAGGTAAAGATAAGAAGGATTCACACACTCTGAGATACGGTTCGGTTCAAAGAAACTTTAGGGATAAATGTTTGAGTAAATTTAGAGTATCCGAACTTTTGGATCCAGATCAGAAACTAAAATTAGACGGAGAGTTTTAATTTTATAAATATTTTTATTAAGTTCGAACCTTAATAAAATAAAATTCGGATTATGATTGTATTTTTACAGTTTACTGATACCCAAACAATGAATAACCCAATGTTATTAATTTTAATACATAACTATTAGTTATTATTATTAAAATAATATTGAGAACTTTATCGTATCACGCAACCGAAAAGTAACAAAAAAGGCCAAAAACCGTTGGTAGTTATCCAAATTTTCAAACTATAGAACTATAATTCAATGTAAGTTCATAATTGTTCACTGCTGAATAAAAACTAATTCGTAAACAACCAGTCAATGTTAAGACCACTGTTTAGAGGAAAAGAAGAAAAAAATCGGCATATTATAATTAAATTCAGTGTATATTTTAGTGAGGTAAAACTGTCTGCAATAATCGGACGATGGTACTGTTTATGTAGGTAGATGTGGCTCCGAACACTAATCAAGATTCTATGTTCGATTTAGATAAATATTTTTTTAAACTAGGATTAAGTATTAAGCTTTTTAAGATCAGCATGGGTCTTTTTTATGACCTCTTAAAGTTCAAAAAACCAAGCCGGCCGGCCCGTGTCTTGGATCTTTGGCTAAGATAAGTTTACTTGTACCGCACACGGGTACTTTAGCTTCGGATACAAGACCCATTATATCTCTAATATTGAAGTCAGCACTTGTAGCACTGTTACATCATTACAAGAACAATTGCCACTAATGACTCAACCCCTCAACCCCCCAAAAAAAAAAAAAAAAAAAAAAATTGAACCCCTCAGGTCAAGCAAAATTTTCCTTAATATAAAAGACAGGAATAAACATTATCTACTATACATCATAGTCTTGCAGAGAACCCTGAAAGTACATGTGAATTGTCCTTTAACGACAGTTTTTTACGAAAAAGTATTGTAATACCCATACCCAATTTGGCACTGGTTTGAAAATATTAGTATCGTGGTAACATAGGTACATACTAGTGTTCAAACTTGCTCGGAGGTGGACATTTTTTTCTGTTCATTCTTAAGTTTTTTTTTCTAGATTGATTGATTGATACTTGGTCGATAATGGTCTCTCAGACTGTGGACCGAAATATAATAGTTTTCAAATCGGAGACTTATTTTTTCTCGGACGAGTCTACGATTTTCAAACAGAAACCCAACACTAGTTCGAACATATTATGTATGTAAATAATAAATTAAAAAGAAAAGGTAGAATTCAAGAAATGATGTTGCTTTCTCTCTTGGGACTCATTAAGATATGTGTAGAAAAGTCTAATTTTTCTCGTCTCTGACTATACCGTGTAGTAATATATCCCTAGACTGTATGTACGAACAACTCATCATCATATTTTTACATTTGGTTATGATTGTACATATATAACTTTGAATTTGAAGAAGAAATGTGACGTTGTGGGGTAGAGAGTTAGTTAGATAATCAATATTTATTTTTATTAATAAAAAGCAGAAGAAAGGGATGATGACTCATTTATGATTCTTCTTCGTCTTCTATCATTTTCAAAAAAAAAAAAAAAAAAAAAAAAAAAAAATAGTTTGAACGGTTGAAGGACCCAACTACAAAATTCACATTCAATCAGGGGTTACTATTGTGTTATAATATGTTGAAGTATTATTCTTTATTATTTTTATATTAGAGAGAAAGAGAAAAAGGATGGAATGATCCATCAAATCTCTAAAAAGGAGGCTGAATATGTATAATAACATATATCCTAGTAGCAGTGTACTCTCATGCTACGAAAATACCAAAATATGGGTAATTTTCTAAATACCGTACTTTCTTACATTTTTCAAACTAATGGTGGACTTTTTAAAAGTCATTTTTACCCAGTGGGAGTGTCATAAAGTTTGTTCTTTCAAATGGGGAAAAATTATCCTTGATTAAGAGTATCAGTATAATATCTACTCCTTTGAAAGATCTAAAGCAGTTTTATGTAAAAAAAGTTCTGCTTTCTGTTATGTTAATATTTTTTGGTCAAAGACCATCAATATCATTACTACAGCAATATCTTAAACAGTCTAGGTTTTTGTTTCAGAAGATAAGATACTTTAGTAACTGGACCAAAGTAATTAAACTGGCTGCCCGTGATTTGAGTGCTATAGTTGTTGGAGTTCAGGCCCCAGGAGATGAAATATAGTTAAATAACAGGAATTATGTGCTAATGACATATTTCAATAATCTATATGATTGTTGTTGAATGTATAACTGAACCTTTTTTTTCAGAATAGTTGAGTACCCCTGTACTAGTCTGCCTGTATGAGACTCTCAATCCCATGAACAAACTTTTTATGTATGTTAAGGAGGAACTTTATTATAAAAAGTATTTTAAATAAAAATCGGATTACCTGTAGCAAAACTCGGACTTAATGGCGTATGTCTGTAGAGTAGTGCCCCTAAATTTGACTCTTATTTGTCCTGGAAGGAGCCCGTAGAAGTGATGGAGTAGTCATCTTCAAATCGATTTTCGTTAAAAAATAACTAAAAACCATTAATTCAACGGTTCTCAACCCTCAGGCTGTCTTTTTTATACATAAATTTTCTGTTATGTCTTTCCTAAGAAACATTTTTTTAATTATCCAAAGCAGTAGACAAAACCAATAAAAAACAAATACTACAAAAGCCTGGAGAAGAGTCTAAGAATGCTTAAGAATACTCTAAATAACATCACCAACTACTGGTATGTTACCAAAACAAGAAATGAATTTAGAGTTGGGCTTTATTTCAGCAGAGGCAAATTTTTCTCACCATTCACCGTCAAACTCCGAATATGTCGACTACTGAGGCGTTAAAATTTGGGGCTCTACTGTATATATACTAGTGTTTTTCAGTATTCAGGTACCCTACTGTTACCAGAGTAAAGAAACATTTTCATCGGTACTATAATAAATGGGTATTGGAACCGGTATTTGCACCGTAATCCCCCAAATTTCAGAATCATAAATTTTTTAATTATAGCAATAATAAAAATTGTCGTATTAAGGTTGGATCATCTAAAGTTTCGAAAGTCAAAAAAAAAAAAAAAAAAAGAAGTAAAACGCTGCTGTGACATTATTTCTTAACCGATATTATTTAAATATTCACAAAAATCCACATTTTAGCATAAATTTGACATTCCATCAATAAAATCGCCGTTAGCTTGAATCACACGTTCACAGTGTCCCCTGAAACGTCTCACTGCCTTCTTGACTAACCCGCTGGGCAAAGTTCAGAATGACTTCCTTATCCCATCTTTCAAGGATCTTGTGATGCTGTGGGACCTTCATTAGAAACTTCGCTGCTAACAACGCCAAGAACCATAACTTGATGCGAGGACTTGTCCTTTATGATCCTAGGGACATTATGATGACTTTTTGCCAATCATCTATTGTTCTTTGAGTTATGTTTCTGTGTTTAACAGAAATTTTTATCATCTGAGAAGAACCAGACAAGATGATTCACGGTAAGCTTTTTGTTTTTAGCTTGATCAAAGCCTTGGTTCCGGTAACCCTTTTCTCCCTGTTTGATAGGATTATAAGCTGGCCCCTTTGACATGCTGTGGTACGATAAGTATTCATTGATGACGCGAAGGAAAAATGAGCAGGACGCTACGTCGATGTTGCTAGTGATTGTATTCATAAATGTCCGGGATTTTTCTCAATTTTTTCCTAAACAAAAAAAAGACTTCGGTGGATTTTGAACACATTTAGATCACAAGGCTTCCTAGTAATCATCGTGAGTAGGTCATCACCATTCTGCTCAAAGTGTTTGCTGAATACTTGGACGAATTGAGTAGTGTAACAGACCACTTTAGCAAAAAATACGTTGTCTATTTTGCCATTTAAATTGCACAAAATACTCGAAAATGCAAAACATTTTTGTTCCTGATTAATTAAAGAATGGGGGATTTTGTGGTAAGGAAGCATAATCCACAACTGATGTGTGGAGTGACATTCGTACCAGACTTATGTTAGTATTAAAACCAGTTTGTACGAGGATGTAGATGAGGCCAAAGAAAATTGCGAACGTTTAAAATAATTACTTTTTTATTTATTCCAAAAATGATAATAATAGATCAAGATAAGCAAATTTGAGACACCATTTCAGTACAGCCTGTGAGTCTGTGTTAGAGTTAGGAGAGTTTGAAAATCCAAGAATACTTTCAGAGGAGAAACTCTGACTTCATGCCTTGTATAATAATGTCAATTATGAATTTAAAATCAATAATTTAGTATTGATTTATTTATGAGAAGCCGAGTGATTAATTATTATTAGTCAAATGCCCTTTATAATGTCATTAAACTTCTAAAATAGTTCATCCCAGAGGATATGATGGCTTATAAACCCAAATAAAAACCGGATGACACCCTTGTAAGAGCGTGTGAACTACCCATAAAAACATTTATGCTCTATATTTGTAGGTTTAAAAATACCATAAAGTACTTAACTGCCGAAACATATTTTAGTACCCGTGCAAAAATACTGATATCATTATATATACATACTATGTAGGTTAGAATGGGGAATGTATCATATATGGGGGTTTGACTGTATGTATGAATATTATATTTAATCTATCTCTCATATGGATATAAATCGTAAAAATAGAGAAGAGTAAGAGGAGAAAAGAGAACCAGGCTGTCTGTTTTTATTATTTTGAAATGGAATTAAAATAATAATTAATTCCGGTGAGTTTTTCTTTCTTTTTCCATTTTTGGTAGATGGTCAGTAACATATTGCGCAGTAAAAGGGATGTAAAACCATTTAGACATTATATCTACATTGTACATATACTACTGCTTTTTTGATTATGACTCTAACTTCCTTTAAACATATTATTTTTATAAATATAAAACAGTGTGACCTCGCTTTACATACTTTTTTTATAAGGATAGAGTTCTGAGTGTTGTCCTTTGATGCTATCCAATGTACAATATTGATAGAAGTGCTTAACGGAGCAAGGGTCTTACTGTGTGGATATAATATAATAATTTCAAAAACCACCCCTTTCCAATGGTTATGGGTGATGTAATATAATATATATATATATCAGTTGGATATCATATCTATATAAATATATAATGAATAAAATAATTTTCAGTCATCTGATGAAATATTCATTGATTTTTTAAAAACTTCCTTTGTACATACGATGAAAGGGGTAAGAATAAGAAAAAAAAATGAAACATGGAGAGTAATTTGTATTCTCTACGGGAGAACAAATCTTCCTTGAGAACTTGCTCAATTTCTTTGCTATTATCAAAGTCATCATTTTTGAATAACGACAAACTGAAGAACCACAATGATTGATAAAATAGCACACATCAACTTACCAACGTATATAAATTCTTAATTGAGTGATAACCCAAGTGAACAAATAATCATCTTTCAAATTATATATTTAATTAACGTAGTTAATCACAAATCTGTAGTTAGTTTAGGGGCGTCCACTTGATTATATACAGGAAATTTCCTGTTAAATTAACTTTATACAATATGATTAAATATAAGGTTACAAGATATTATGTTCAAACTCTAGTTGAGTCAAGAGTAGATCAAAACAAACAGTTTTAAGTAGAATAACAGTTTTGTTAATGACAATGGAAGTCAAGAGAGAGGCTAAAATTAAGGAGTACCCGAAGGGCAAATCTCACATAGCTATCTTGAGGAACCTGAAGAGCCTGGAGGTCAACCCCATGATTATCAAGAGAGCTACCAAGTCTTAACCAGCTATCTTGAGGAACCTGAAGAGCCTGGAGGTTAACCCCATGATTATCAAGAGAGCCATTGAGAGTTACGAGGAGACTCAATCTATGAAGGACAGCCCCAGATCAGGAAGACCAAGGTCAAAAGGACGTCCGGAGTCGTCAAGGCAGTGAATACCAGGATTGAAAGAAATCCCTGGAGGAACCTCAATGAGATGGCCAAGAAGTTCAATATGTGTGCAACAACTATGGGATACCTGATCCGAGATGACCTTGGGACGTATCCCTACGAAATGAAGAGGCAACAGCACCTGTCAAACAGGTCAAGACTAAAAGGCATGAGATAATCAATGTCATTCTTCAGGAGCTGAGAACTGACACGAGTCCTAACATTATGTTCTTTCAGTATAAGATTTTCAGTGTGGAACAGGCTTTCACACCCCAAAATGATCGCATTCTGTCCAAAAGGTAAGCTGGATGACCATTGAGTTAACAGAGTGCAGAAGTCACAGTTTGGGATGGTTTGGGCGGCCGTGAATGAGACAGGGAAGTCCCCCTTGGAGTTTGTGCCGGCCAGGGAAAAGATCAACACCCAGGAGTACATTAGCGTTCAGCACCATCTTGGAGGAAGGTGTTGTTCCCTGAGCTAAAATCACTTCAGAATGAGTCATATACCTTCCAACAGGATGGAGCCCCCTCCCACAAATCCAGAGACGCAGTGGTGTTGTGAGAGCAATTTGAGACGCTTTAAACACAAGACAGGCTGGCCCCCTCCAGCCCTTACCTAAAAGTCCATCCCCGTGGACATTGACCTTGCAGCAAGTAAATCCTTTTCAGAGATACTTCGGGCTATGGTCAAGGCTAAGGGTGACCATTTCGAATGAAATTTATGTCATATGTTTTTGAAACTTGAGATGACTTATGTCGATAATTTTATGCAAATTATGTAATTTTTTTTTCGGAGGTGTTGGTTTTGAGATTTTTTTTTTGAAATTAATATTGAAAAATTAATTTTTTTTTTAAATGAAATATTTTGGAAAATATATCAATTATTAAACTTTTTGGAAAAAAAGTTCGAAAATCCATATTTTCACAGAAAATTAAAAAAAAAAAAAATCAATTCCAGGAAGAAAGCAAAAATTCCTTATATTTTTTTTTTCGGGGGAGGGGTACAGCTCCTCCAGACCACACCCTGCGGATGCTTCTGTATTTTTTTTCGTATCAAGTTTGGTTTTTGAGAATTTTCGATTTGAATTGTGAGCCACCTTTTGAGTAAGAAACAAAATAATTGACATGAAAGTTAATTAATTATTTTCAAAACTTGTTAGCTGATTTCAAATATGTGCTTATATGTGATAACCCAATCCTGAGAAAATAAAATTAAAAAAACTCCCATATTTTAAGGATTTTATTTGAAATGGAATAACGTCTCAATTTTCAATTGTTTTTACTCCAAATGAGTTTATTTGAAGCATGAATAATTAAGATTTTATTTCCAATCGAGTTTTTGGTTCTAAAAGGTCTTGCAACAGTGATTTGCTTTCAATTTTATTGAGGAAAGAAGCAAATAGATATATTAATATATAAAAATACATTGTTTACCTAGTTCATACTTGGATTTATAAATTCCTTTTTTTATACAACATAATTCATTACCAGGAATTTTTAATAGTTTCAGCTCTTAACCTCAATAAATTTCTGCTTCAAAGCAAGTTAATAGAAATAAAAGGTTATACCATAAAGCCTTTCCGAATAATGTTTGACTTCCATCATGTCTTTTAATAGTGACTTCAAGGAGTATAAATGTTATCATGAGAAGATGCATATATATCGCCTTCCTTGACTGTAATTGTTAGAGTACCGCTGTTATACTCTATGAAATCCAAATTTGTCTGTCTTGCCCAGAAGTTGGTTCGATACATCAAATTAAAATTTTTGGGAAGCCTGATTATATGATGGCATAACCTTGTATTTTTATTACCCTTGTTTCAAATTAAATAAGTTCAAATCTATATTGTGTGCAGGTTCGCCTCTCAGTCGTTCCTAGAGAAGAAAATATACTTGATATATATCGAATTACAACTAGTTCATCTTAATTCCCCTCTGCTTTTCTATGTTTTTTTTTTTTGTTTCTTTCTTACTCAAGAGGCTGCAATAATTAAATTTCAATTCTCCATTATAAAATTAACCACTGTCCACAAAAATAAGATTGTTAGAGAAAATATGACGTATAGCCCCTGTCAAATGTTTGCTTATATTGAATACTTTAAAAATCTTCTTGGTAAGCTTTGTATCCTTTATACTTTTCAATCTTTAATCATGCCTGAACAACAATCCACCCTGATTTTCCCAACAACAATGATTTAACAGTTGCCCTTCTCCAAGTCTATAGATGTAGACTATGTGGGAGTATGAAACTAATTTCAAAAGTTTTGTTACTTCAAATCAAACCCATGTATGTATGTAAACCCCATTTTTACTAACGTGTGATGTATAAACTATAAGAGATTTGCCTTTTTCTCTCCCTGATAATACATAATATATATATATTATATGAACGCTTTGAAGAGAGAGAAGGGAGCAGAGTTCTTACCTCAGAGCCATAAATAGTCTGATCATGAATACACACTTTGAATCCATCATCTGCCTTTATTATTAACGACTCATTTTTTATTATATTTGTATATATATAAACGTTTTTGCTCTTTGAATGATTGAAACTCCCACGCAGAGAGTAAAAAAAAAGAATGTTAGAGAAACAGCACATATGTATAATGTATGTATCAAATATAATAATAGAAAAAATCGTTTGATTATGGGCATCGCTAAAAAAACGTATCTATGATCCCTTACATCTCTCATCTGTTTTTTTTCTTTCTTTTTGTATAACATCACTTTCCTGGGTTGTTTTTTTTTTTTTTTTTTTTTAGATAAGTACGTAGTTGAAGAGAGAAAGAAATAAGTCAAAAATATTAATTAAAAAACTTCCAAAAATACCTATAATATTTATTTCTATAGATTAAAGAGTCGATATACCTAGATAGGGCTGTAAATCCTACATGAGTTTTTTGATGTTCTTGACATCCTGAAGAGTGTTTTTATTTCTTGAGTAAATGACATATATGTATAAAGTATAAACACGAGGGTGGGCACTCATGAATTACAAAGAGTAACACTGATGATTTTTGGAGAGCAATAAGTGCAAGTCCTTGTTGTACTCTGAGTAGAATTACTTTGATCGATATCAGAGTCACTTCTTGCTAAATTTTGAGTCAAATTTGAGCTTATTTACTTCCTCTGATTGCTTCTTGTAGATAATCTAATAAAACACCATAACAACTAAGCTCCTCTTCTCCTAAACATTCTTCAATTGATCATGGTTAACATGTTAATTTGCGTTTTATTTTGACATGACGAAAAGTGCTGAGGATTTACAATTTACAACCCTGGATAGACATATAAGTATTTCTATTCTTTGATGTGTACCAGTTGTAGCCTGTCTTGAGGTCAAACCTTTCAGATGAATATTTTACAATAAATTACTTTACTAACGTCACAGATGGGATAATAAACAGAAACCAACGCGATCTTAGAGACATGGATGTAATCATAAAGTTAGTCATCAAGTAATTTTCAAAAAAAAAAGCGCAAAGAAACTTCATTTCACATCGTTAGGAAACTGTTGGACCCATTGAAGGAGGTTTTCTTATAAAATTGGCCTTTTCCAAGATGGCCGACTTTCATAAAGACGATGTTACTTCAAAGGGCTCTATACTTCTAATATGTATAATACTATAATATACATTACATTAGATGTTCTATTTTTAGGTATATAAATATTAAATGATGTATATTTTAACTTTACTGGGTTATAAAGTATTAATTGAGAAGTATCATATGCAGCATTATACATATATAGTAAATATACTTTGCACGCAGTTGGATCACTCATGGTATATCCTTATTAAATGAGTCAAACTTATCAATGAAAAGGAAATTATATAATTAATAAACAATTGATAAAAGTTACCTTTGATGAAGAAAGATGTACAAATTATATCCTTTACAAAATCCCAATATATAACAATATCTCATTGAGTCTTTGTTTAACTCTAGTAAGTTTTTAGATTTCATGGCCTTTTTAATAAGGTACAAAAACGTGGATTCTATTATCCACCTTTTTGAATTGTACAAAAAGGCAGAAATGCTGTTCGTTGCTCGGACACAATTGCTAAATTTATGAACTAATGAAAATCAAAAACTGTCTTTATAAAAAAGAGATCATTAGACAGTCCCTGAAGTTTTATATTTTAGTTGAATTAGTATTAAAAGACCGATTGCAATATTACTATCGTGATACAACTAATAGAATTAGAAAGTGGGACCCGAAACTTGTAGTAGCATGATTAACTAACAAAAACTAAATTTTTATGGAATCAAGAAAAGACAACTGATAACCAATTCGTTAGATGTGTAAATATTTTTTTAGACAATATGTCCTCCTTCACAAGCAATAATACCCTCGCGACGCTAACGAACAGATTGACAGTACTTGAAGGCCGTGCAGTACCTTGCAGTCATGAAGGTCGCTTGGAGCGATCCAAATTTGGATGAGAAGTGCGGCAAACATTCATTTCCAAGTCATACAAACTGTAAAGTACAGTGAGTGAAGGTTAGGTCTGGGGGCCTACCCCATGGAGGCAGCCCAGAAATCAGCCATATATTTGCTGGATATATTTTTGTTCTTCTTGGGTGTATGGGACGGTAATCTTGATATGAAGGCAGTCTGTGTGTAGATACTCACGGGTATTACAACCATCTTAGCACTGACATCGATGCAGAGAAGATTGCTACCGTTTTAGTTCTTACTCTGACATTTTTATACTTAGAGGCTCTGGATTAAAAAAAAAATGTTATTTTGTTTCATCTATCGTTTGTTTCCGTAATGAAATCTCTTAATTAAAGTAAAGTAGTTAAAAGTTTCGGGACTCAAATCTGTAGGAGCTGGGGAGAGAAAAAAATATTTTAGGTTCTATAGATTGAAAATTTGACGCAATTGATTGATATACCTACTTTTATATGTATATAAATAAACATATACGACTCAACTCACAACCCATATGTGTATGCCCCCATTGTTTTCCACTGCATAGAGAGAGTATTGAGACTACGTACGTATGTTCAGTTAGACACAATTGTATATTAGCAAATAACAACAACAATAACAACAACATCAGCATCATGATCAGAGTGATGATGAGTAGAGGATCCGTTGCAGATGGATGAAGGAGTAGAATACATAGTATGTAGGTGAACAGATGTGAAGATTCTTCATATACATACATATTATATAAATGTTGTATTTTTTTGGGAGTAAAAAAATTGTATAAAAAAATAGGGAAACCAAATATATATATTACATACACATATTTAATAGATAAATAGAATTGTAATATGCAGATTCCAGATGCCTACATATATGTATGCTCCTTTATAAGTACTTTTTGTGGTTCATGGAGTAGCATGTCTTCCAAGGATTATCTCATCCACTTGTTGCTTTCCTGTTTACTGGGCGGGGGAGGGAAACAAACAATTTCATATTTCACATTTCTTCCCAGGAAATTCCGACTTCTTTAACCCGAGATACATACTAACTAATCCTTCAATAATTATCTACATAGGAAATTATTACCTTTCTGAACGTTTTTCATATCTCCCAAATATTGTTTTGCATTCATCATTCCAAGTAAACCATATGCTATGTCTATAATATGAAATAAATTCCTTTAAATCTACATAATTACTAGCGTCGTTGGACTCGGTCCAAGATCCGGCTTTTTTAAGCTCGATCTTAAGTTATTTTTCTATAGCGATTTGGACTGCAATGTCAAACCCTTGATCAAAATTTAATTGTTTTCAAATGGTCCACAGATTTTTTCGGTCTCAATCTGTGGACCGATTTTCCTCTGTACTGATTTATGAATTCCACAAATAGGATTTATGAAAGTCATTTAACTTCATTTGGCGTCAATAGTTACAATTTTGAAAAACAACTGACGTCATCATAGAATCCGTAAATGAGCTCTTTTTTTTGTAAGACAGACCCAAACTGAATTTTTCTATTGGACGTTCCGAGCTAGACCGAATTTTTCTTTGTGATCCGTCTTTAAAGGTCAATTGAGTTCGATCCACTAAAAATCATAACTGCATCAGACCTGTATAGGATTTTCAGACCGAACTGGAACACCAAAGTTAGATAGTGAAAGAGAAAACTTAGTTAAACTGTATGATTTGACATTGCTGGCAACGTTATGAGTACATTTTAAGGTTTTTTAAGTCCCTAAGATTATACGAGTTCGAATGGTATGTCAAAGTTTGAGGATATGCCCATTCATAATATTTATTGTGACAGCTTAATCAAATATTGTATTGAATGATATTCAATCATTTACTTCTATATATGTAATTTTGTCAGGTTTGTAATTTATTCTGTTTGCTTGAAAAGGGTGGACTTTATTACTAAAAATGCCATACAATGAATGTGAGTGAGTGTCTCAGGAACGACTTTCATGTAGGCCAGTTATTACAGCCCCTGTTAAATACTTATTATTGGCCCATATGTTTTGTTAGTATTTGCTTAAAACTTGAAATACTTCCAAATTCATATTAATTTTTTGTCCAGCTTAAGGGTAAGGGCTTAGAAATTTATCCAATGTTATTGGTATATAAATAGTAGAGTGATATGATTCTATAGATCGGTCAGATGTCTCATCTCTGTCTGGAATAGTCAAAGTCTTGGTCATCACCAGTGGCTTACAATCAATCTGTGATTTACCAGCTCACATTAGCTTCTTGAATAGGAAAGGGGGAGTTTTTATTGATAAAAAGTGTTCCAAAGTTTACATAATGTTTTGTCAAAAATCGTCCAACTTTACATAATGGTGGGACATACTTGAAGGTGTTTATAGCATTTACAATTCCTACGCAATGTAAATGTTTGAGAAACACTGATATTGACTCTTCCATATTTTGATCTTGGACCTGAGGCTTTTGATTATTCCTGTTCTACATCTTTTACAAAAGCCAAAATATCCCAAGTAAATACTGATGTCTCCTCCCCCCTTCCAATGCAAGAACATGTATAAATGGTCTCAAATGACAGCCATCAATGACAGGTACAAACATACATACATAAACAGGAGACAGAGAGGAAAAAGGCAGATAATCATCAAATACGATCCTTAAATATTGATAATGATTACGTATAAATATGATACATAAATATATTACATTCTTTATAAAGAGCTTTCAACAACAACAAAAAAAAATCTCCCTTAAAAAAATATGTCAATATTTTTTAATACATAGATATACGTTAATATAATATATATTATGAACAATACAAAATAAACTCTGGGGGAAAATGGATATTTATGTAAGGGGTGAGGTCAGATGTTGTTGCTATATATACTATTATCATTATGTACTACAACAATAGGACCTCATGATCCACGAGCCACCACCCTTTTGTCCATTAGTATTGGGACTATTATTGTGATTATAAGAAGGGATGGACGGATTTGTAAATCCTAAGCACTGCCGGTATGTAGGGTTACAACCTGTTCTCCTTTTACTCCGACATATACTCTTTTTGGACCTTGTAAAGGAAATGTCTCGGGATTTTTTTTGTATAATTTCATGAAATGACTAGTTTTTAGGGGCGAATTTGATTTGAAAATCATCATATAATAGTTTCAATATAACTAAAGTCCGAAATAATAGAAAAGTACAAAGATAATTATAAAACAAGAATCAAAATTTATTACCACTTTATTAACCCTTCCCAAGCCTGATTGGACAACATGACCTCTTTTCCAGAAATCAAAATAAAGTCAACCTACAGCAGTGGTTCTTAACCTTTTTAGAGGTACTGAAATCCCAGCAGTTTCAAATGAACATTCAACTTGCAACTATCCCTTCCCAACAAATCCTTAGTGTGATTCTGTGATTCATGACCATGTGTACAGTTTTATTTAGATGTTTATATCTCAAAAATTAAAGAGTATAATTAAATGAAAAACAGCTTTGGAAAATTTCAAAAATTCAAACTCATTAAAGACTCAAAGTCAAAAAGTTTCAACTTATAAATTAAAACATAAGAAGGCAGTGAATATGTCACCCGGCAATTTCAAAAAAATTCAGACTACAAAATACAAAAAAAAGAAAAAAAAACACACACACACGTTAGAAAATGCTTATAATCGACAACTTCAGAGATGAAATATGTTTGCCTTGGAAATATCTAACAAGTGGGTCACAAAAGAAGAGGGAATTTGTGCAAAACCGAGAATGATGTCATAATTAATATTGGTATTTATATGTACACATAACATTTGTACAAAGAAATGATAGGAATGTTTGGTTCGAACTTTCTTTATTCTAGAAAATATGTGGTGGTGGTATTCTTTTCATTTATTATTTCGTTGGTTATTCTTTCTCTTTATTTTTCAACTTATTGGTGTGTGTTTTTTAAATGATAGTAAGAATTATACTCTAGTACATTCTGTCTAGGACTTGAGGGGTCTTGCAAAACTTAAAAAAAAAAACTTTCTGTCTCTAAGCTATAATTTCATACTCATTGCAAAATATATATATATATATATCTCCCGCTTTGACAAAGATGCAATTATAAAACAACTAAAGATGAAAAAGAAAACAAAAGATAGAATTTTTTTTATTTTGAAGTTGCATTTTGAGATTTAACAAGATATAATTAGATTTTTGTGAGTCAGTCGAAAAACAAGATGAGGATTACATTTGTCTCTTTTTCTTCTGCGTATTTTGAAGGAAACCTTTGTTCTTAGTGGTGTTATTTTTACTGTCTGGGATGGATAGTTATAGTATTTAGACTTTTGTATGTATTATGTATGAATGGCCTGGGTGGGTGTGTGTCTACTCAGATTTCTTGTCCAATTCATCCATGGAGATATAACAGGGATTTTTTTTTAATTACTGCCCCCCTGGAGTGAAGGATATCCACAGTGATTGTTACATTTGTAAGAACATACATATCACACAGATACCCCCTCAACTTAATTAAAAAGACTTGTGCAATAAAAAAAAGTGGTGGTCCCCATCTCCTCTCCTCCTGGATTATCTAGAAGCTCCCACCAAAGACCTCAAATTAACAAAAGAGGGAACTTTGATCATAAATAAAATCTTTTTTATTCTCCTATTTATTTTTATTGTTTTTGGGATCAGGACTTAACACCTGAATGGCCTTTCCCTCTCAATATATATAATATATACCCATATATATCCTTGAGAAAGAGCCTTAAAGTAAATGTTAAATTTCCTTTTTGATAATATACCTACATTAAAAGCAATTTTTTTTTTTTTTTACATAAAGTAGAATCATTTCCCAGATTATTTTCTTATATAGTTATAATATCTTGAGCCTCTTCTTTTTTTCTTATTCATAATAAAAAGGGCATTTAAAAACAAAGAGATGTGGAATGAGGCTTTATTAACACAAATACCAACATTCATTTGTAATTACTTTTAGTAATATGGGTTAACAGATCAAATAACTATGTACCAGGGTGGCTCTTATTGATCAATTAAAAATATCCTTTTTTTTAAATTTTCCTTCTTAAATTTTTCACTAAAATTGTAAATTCATCAACGTTCTCTAATGTTTTAATTTTTAAATGCAAATAAAACGTTGAATACATTAAAATTTTACCCCTACCTAGAAGATAAAAGAAGAGTTCACCAAATTGGTGCACTCTGGTTCACAATATATATTTAATAATCTAATTGATGTTAAAAAGGATTGAACCTTGAAATTACATAAACTATTAAATCAGTTAAGCTTACAAACCAATTTGGTATTTAAAAAAAAATATTATTCTCCAATAAGATCAATAATTTAAATTATAAAGACAAAGTTTTCTCAAGTTATTTAAAAAAAAAAGCATCAAAAATTCCAAAGTTAGTAAACGCATGGTGTAGCCATACCCTTTATAAACTAAAGTATAAAAATTTGTCCGGATTGAAAGTATATTGTTTAAATATACCTTGCGATTGTTTTGTTTTGACCTGAGGAGCCCTTTTTGTTCTACAAGCGTAGATAATCGTAAGTTGCTTTACAACTAATGCTTCGGCTTTAAAATTATTATTTCCTCTAAATTTAAGAGCAATGCACCAGCCTGACACTTTTAGACCTATGTTAAACCTATGAGTAATTATATTCTCCACCATAAACAATAGAGGTCTCACTCGATCACATAAATAAAATAGGTGGAACGAAGATTCTACCGCTTATTTTCATAAAAAAACTTCCAAGTTCCATTTCATTTGACTTGCTGGTGCATATCGAGGTATGTCGCTGGCCTGTACCAACGCCACTTCGACCTTGGTATGTTAATATTATTTTATTCTTAAACTAACGGAGTAATTAGGTGTCGGCTAAAAGACAAATTGCGCTCTGATAATATACAAAATCACTCCCCAAGAAATCATCAGTGTTAACAACCGTTTTTCATGAGCACACTTACACGTAGCTACTCAATACTTATATCAATTCATATTCGTTCTATCCTCGAGAATAAAGGAACAATATTAGAGTTTACTATTTGTAAGTTGGAATGATTGATAAATACTTTAGTCTTTAGAGTGCTCTCTAATTAAAACAAACAAAATTTATTTACACATACCAGGTTTTATATTTAATTAACATCATATCAAATACTGAAAATGCATTATGATAAACATAACGGACCAATTACAAAAACAGAACAAAAAGGGATTTGTTATAAATGCACACGGCTGAAATATTTCATGTAACGACTACATAATTATTTCTTATATTGTGAGTAGTTAGGGATTTTTGATTTTATTTCCCAACAAATTAATTTAATATGAGTAGCTATGGATGTGAAGTTTTTTTTTTTTTTTAATTTTTTAAAAAGAAGTATACATATATAATCCTGCTGACGGTCCTGACCATTGAATAATAACTTGGCATTTGGCAATGTGTTCTAGTACTATTTATTTTTGAATTTAACACTTTATCCTTTCATAAGTAAACAGAATGGATTTATATATATACGTATATTTAATAGGAAATATAAAATTTTTTTAAAATTAGATATAAAAATGCATATTTTTTTTTGGTGGGACCCCTGAGATGGTTAGAGGGTGCCCTAGTGTGCCACGGTACCCACTTTGAGAAATGCTATTCTAGTACATGATCCATCTCAGATCAGTGGGGTTGCATATGCCAATATAGGCTCATTCATTGTGCCCTGTCATTTTTCCGTGAAAAGTGTCACTGCCAGTAATATTACAGCCACATACATTTTTGCTTTCTGGTGATTTGTCTCTGGGAGATTTTGCCGGGTGACATATTCACTGCCTTCTTATGTTTTAATTTATAAGTTGAAACTTTTTGACTTTGAGTCTTTAATGTTCTGTATCTCACCTGTACAATAAAGGGGGAAAAAAGAAGAAATAGTGTTTTTAAGGACAAAGTCCAATGAAATCAGGGATCCTGGATCATGAGCCTTTTTCCAAAGGACTCATTGAAAAGTGGCACTTTACAGTTAGTAAGAATCTTAGTTGGTGCTTAAAGAAACTCCATCGATTAAAGCGAAAGAATGTTTCAACAGTAAATACTAAATTCTAGTCTTATAGTAATTAATCATTGTTTGGTTAGCATGGAGCTTTGACCAGTAAAAATATATAGCAAAAAAAAAAAAAAAAAATGGGAAAATTTTCATACAAATTATTCTCTTTTTTATGCACCTTTTTGTTTTTAAATCAATTTAAGATACATTTTAAGTAAGGCTTCATCTATATCTCAACGGAATTTCAAAGCTTAGTCCCGTACTTTGTAAATATTTCTCAAACAATAGGTATTCTTCCAATTCCCCTCCCGGCACAAGTACAATTGTCATAAAACGTGCCAATGTACATTTTGCAACCAAAAATTTAATAATCCTTGACCTGAATGAAATATATTTGTTCTGCAAAATGTAGAATTTACGAATCATCTTGTCCAGTGTTCATTTTATTTTTTATTGGAAACCCTAGATGTTCATTTTAAAGATATTTACTAGTTCATTACAAGCATAAAATATGCACTCCAAAAAAAGCTAATTTCAAACGAATGGTAATTGAAATCCATTGTATATAATTACGGAACGCTTTGACCCATTCCCTTCCTTTCTTCATTCCAATTACAAGAAAGCAACAAGAATAACAAGCCTTTCTACATACACAATAGACAAATTATTGATTGAAAAAAAAAAAAAAAAAAAATTAGAAAACTTTATTGAATTATTTAAAAAAGAAAAAAAGTTTCATTAAATTTTACTTCAAAAATATTTCGGATATTTCTCCCTGGTCAATGGAATTTCTTTTCTTCTTATTTTATTATTATTGAATAAAACATTTTTTTGTAACAACATTTTATTGAAAAAAAAAAAAAAAAAAAACTATAAAAAATATCTTATTAGCTATTGATATTTATTCACTCTACATGAATGAACAAGATGGGGAGATAAGGAAGGTTATTTTTGAGCATGGTACATTAGGCTCATTATAGTCAAATATCCTTGCTCTGATTTCCAGTCCATGAAAAACCAATCAAATGGTTATTTTACTTATATCCATCAATATATCAGAAACTACCTTTGATCTTCATCGCTGTATAATGTATGTATATAAGACTCTCCCGTTTTGGGGTTAATCTACTCCCCCCCTACATCAATAAATACCTTTTCTGATAGGGACAATCAAATAACTGTTTTGACAAAGTTTGAGAACTCTCTGGCCATTTTCATTGAAAAATTTTTAGTGTGATGTTGGAGACGTACTCACCATTTTTATGTCTCTAGTACTGTTCCAAATATGAGCCAAACGTTGTATTCTCTATATTTTTTTGAATACCTGATTTATAAGTATAAGATATAACGCACATTATTTTCAATAATTTAAAATGAATGATTTGGTGTTTCCCTGTTTTTATGGTAGATCATTTCTTCCTCTGTCTTGACCAACTACCACTTCAACTATGTACAGTTACATTTTTCTATATTATGCTTGATAAGAAGTGATAATAAAAAGGAAATAATGACAATGTCTTAGGAGAAGAAATTCATTCTTCAGATTGCCAATTCCAAAGAAACGGGTGAGCTCAATAATAAACTGGATTTCTTCCTACTGATAAGACAGTGAAAGTACAAATCACAAGAGTTGCAAAAATAGTCTATTTTTGCCAATCTCTTTTTCTTTAAATTAAAATAGTTTCTACCCCACCAAAAAGGGTTTGAAAGGCTTCAGATTTTGTCAAAACCCGTGTTTGGATTGTTTTGAGGGGAACATGTTTTAATGTTGGAAAAATAAAATGTTATCCCCAAAAATGGGACAATCTAATGTATGTACAATTACTTTTGAAAGATAAAAAACCCATGAAGGTTAATAAAACGTCACCCCTTTAATAACCCGATGACAATGGGATAGAATAAGAAAAATATCCACATTACCACTCTTAGAATATACTAAAAAATAAAAGACCGACACGAGTCAACCACAAAAATAAAAAGAAAGAAAAGAAAAACTCACCGGTGATAAATTAAACCATCCATTTCCCTTTTTTTCTATTTCATTTTTTTTTTCCTATTGTTAAATTTATCGTTTTCTGTGTTTTTTTTTTTACTCTTTTCTTCGTAACTTTAACAAATAACATTTAAACATATACATATATAAATACCATTATGAAGAAAATAAGAAAAATAAATACCAATTGTCTCTGGTTGGTTAGAACTGCGGATCCACTATTGTTTAAAGAAAAACAAAACAAATAGATAGATACAATAGGAACTGCATGACTTACATATAAGAAAAAAAAGTAGAATAATTCGTATAAAAACAAAACAAAAAAGTTTTTTGTTGTCTTTAACAGATGACTTCATTATAACATCCCAATTATGGATCTCAAAGGATAGTTAGCAGCAGCTGATCGTCATCAAACAGTATTAACTAGTGTTGTATTGACTCAAAAATTATCCATTCGACTGAAATAGCGAGTTTATTTTCAAATTCGAGAAATACTTTATTGAGTTGGCTTTATTTTTATTTCTTAAACTTATCAAATGTTTTAAATTTTGTGGCCTTGTTGTTCTTTCAATGTGATTTTCCAATCAATCACAATTTCTAATGAGGTTCTTCTAATCTAACTAGAAATATGTATTTACTCAATGGTAGTTTAGTAACAAATTGCACAATCTCACAATTTCTAAAAAAATATTGACTCAATTGGCCTCATAAAAAAATACTTAACATCTTTTATTAAATGGAAATGAATAAATGGGGAGTGGGCGTGTGTAGCTTCTTAAGTTTTCCCCACTTTGTTTCCTTCTAATTTATCGTATCATTCCGACTCGACACGGTTCGATTCTCACTGAAACACAATACTACATATAACTAACTAACTGTAAATATGTTACTAAATGACTATGTGACCGGCTTTCCCTTTCTGACCTTGATGCCTGTCTGCCTACCTTTGTAATTAATTTAATGAAATCCTTGTTTTGGGTTTTCCTTTTGTCTTATCAAATCAAATGAATTAAGGAGGTTTAATAATAATTGTTTTGAGGGATAAAAGTTTTGAAGTAGTAGTAGTAGTTATTGTAGTAGCGGTCTGTGTTGTTTGATCTTTCCTCTTCTCTGTTCGACTCCTTAGTGGTTTTTGTTCCAAGATACATGCTGTGAGGAATAAAGAAATGTTTTCACATGATTCTACATAATATTATCATTATTATACCTAGCTATTGTATAGACACTTCATTGATAGGTCTTGAATGCTATGCATATTGACTTGTGACTTCTCACTTCTGATATTATTTATCCACTACCTACATATATTATATTTATATATATACACAGTTAGTTTTTGGATAACGAGCAGTCTTCGTTAGTGAGAAAACAATGCTCCCAGAGATATGATATTGGATAGAGAGATTGGATATTAAGCATATCAAAGTGCCTTGTGTAGGTGTGGTTTTAAGGGAAAGGGTCAACTTACCCTCCTTCCCGTAATTTTCCAAAGCCTTTCTAATCAGTGCACGAACTAAGAGGGAGCCAAAAAAGAGGGATTTGCCCCATATAAAGATAAACATAACTCAAATGTTATCTCTACTTAACCTTTTACCACATCTTAGATTCTTGTTCTCTAGAATCCTTGGTTTTTAAATGTGCCCTCAAAGACAATAATTATCCTTGCACTCTCCCTCTATAATTTTGAATGATTCTCCTCGGATATATTTAGAGGACTGCCTCTAATATCCTTAAAAGGCTCTCACAATTATTATAAAATAAAGAAATATACATCATTTCTAAAAAGAGTAACTTTGTGCTCTACAAACGTGTCAGGGGGAAAAAAAACTGAGCTAATCTGTTGTCATGACACTCACTCTAGTCAAAAAAGGGCCAAAATAAGAAAATTTGATCTTCTAATCAGTTGAGACATTACTTTTTGATTAATTATCGCAAAAATTGAAAAGAGACCCTCGACATTCTAAACATTCGCAATGTGAGGGTTTTCTGAGCTTATATTTAGGTATAGATATACAATATATGTATGTTGGTACATATGTAATTTTGAATAATTCCTCACCCATAACATGTCTAATAATAAAAACAAAAACAACAAAACCAATCATTATTTTAATGAATCAATAAATATTCAGAGCTGTATTTTTGGGGGGTTCTGAGTGGTAAAGTTTTCAAATAAAGAGAAATAATAACGAAAATAAAAAAACGGAAAAGCTCCAGGGGGTAAGGAAATGTAGAAAGACCTTATTTCTACTGTTCTTCTTCTACGATAGCTGTTCTGCTGGTCAAGCTCAATTCCAATTGAAATAATGATACTCTTTTTTTTTCTACTTTAAAGTCTGTTATTACATATCGATTCACGCTGTGATATTTTCATTCAGCAAAAAAGAAACACGTAAAAAATAAAGAGTTCCCTTTTACAAAATGGGGTTTCTTTCTTGCACTGTAGCTAGGACAATGTGTTTAAATTAAGTAATTTGAAGGATTCGTGTAACTACTTAAAAGGAAAAATCTTTTACTTACATTACTTCAATCATTTCTTTTCACAAAATACATAATACTACTTTATTTCATTTATTACAATGGAAAACAAACTGTCAATTAGGTAGGTAGCTTAAAGCACCTTTACATATGTAGACCGTAGGTGAATACTTAGAGCCCACACCCAATTAAGAAGAAGGATCTTTCATGACAAAAGAAACCTTTTTCTGTAGGTGTGATTCCTTTTTGTATGTCTTTTCTTTCATAATATTCGTATTATGTAAAAAGGTAATATGAAAATTAATATTTTTTATTATTTATTTTTCTTTATGTGTGAGCTGGTCTTTTCTGGGTTCTAGTACCTACTACAACTGCTACTACTACTACTACTACTAATACCCTTAAGTAATAATATCAAAAATGATTCTCGTATACAGAGTGCAGTTGCAAAAATGTCAGACTAAAATGAAAAAAATAATAACAAATAAAAATTATAGAAATATACGCGCTATAAATCTCTATCAAATTCTTTATTGTCAAACAATAAAGCTTCGTTTTCAAAAGTTTGATTAAAATCTGACAATACGAAATAAGTGAACAGAAAATAAACTTTGTAGGTGGAACCGAGATGAGCCAAGAAAAGGTTGCTTTGTTCAAGGAGTGGATCAAATATTCTGAAAATGCTTTTATTAAAGGATTCGGACGAGAATCGATATTCTAATCAAGACTATGTGGAGGACATCCGCATAGAATTGATTGTCTTTTAAATATATACATTACTAATATGCCTATTAAATAAAAAGTACAGTTATCAAGCCGGACATTTTAGAGTACCCACCCTGTCTGCGAGTCTTCTGCTGCGTGACTTTTGACTCTGATGAATTATGGGGCCGGAATGGTCATTAAAAAGAAATATGGCTCTCTAACATGGACGTGGATGGTCTTAATTTATAAATACCTAGTAAAAAGAAGGGAAAAAGAATGAGAATTGACAAATAGATACAAGGGGCAGAAGAAGAATTACATATAACATGTAACATATGCTCATTTAACATTTTGGGTTCTGTGAAATTGTACTCCTATGTATGTATAGGAATGAGCGTAATAATAAGTTTAATTTATTTATTCTGTTCCTTTATTTTCGTTCTTTCTTATTTTAACAAGAAAATAATCTGAATAAATTAAAAAAGTTTATTAAATCACTAATGAAATAAATGTTGTTTCAACTCTCATTTGACCAAAGAATTCAGTAGTGGTATCTCAATAATAGTTCACTTATGGGGGTGTCTGCTGGATTTTGTTTAATGTTGGAGAAAAAAGGGTTGGGCTCAGAAATTTGATGACGTTATACAAGACAATTTTCATTTGCGTATGCTGTAATGGTGTTGTAGAAAACTGTTCTAATACCAATTGAGTATAGTATCATTTTAAATGGGATCAGTACCCCAAAAAATACGAAAGTACTGATATACCGAACAAACATTATAGTATTTAGAGATTATAGTCCCCACAATTTCCCTTAAACTTTTCTTGAGTCAGATTCTTCAACTTACGTTTATTGCTCAGACCTATACATAATTTTTCCGAAAGTTAATATGTTCGGTTAAATCAAGTTCTAGTAGTCAATGTATTGGAT
Organism: Lepeophtheirus salmonis; assembly: GCF_016086655.4. Classification (NCBI taxonomy): domain Eukaryota; kingdom Metazoa; phylum Arthropoda; class Copepoda; order Siphonostomatoida; family Caligidae; genus Lepeophtheirus; species Lepeophtheirus salmonis. The sequence goes on from NC_052136.2 coordinate 25,433,429, forward strand.
TCATTCGAAGGATGTATCGGGTTTGTTCTTGGTTAGTAATTTAGGAATTGATTTATTGCCCCGATATAAGTCATAAAATCCTATACGGAGTTTGGCTTGATCCTCGAGTTAGGTTGGCCTCAATTTCCCTAAACTGTTATTATCAGTTCAAACACGACTTTTAATTTTTTTTCTTTTTAAACTGTTAAACGCACCTAAACATACTTTTTTCTAAAATGAAGCTAATGTAATCAATATACCGGGCGTTAAATCAAAATCAAGTAATTAATATGGCAGGAACGTAATTGAAAATTTATGGGACCTTTGCAAGTTTAACCAGAAAGTAAAAAACTGGTTAATACATTTTTGACAAGTTTTTCCAAATATTTAATAGTTTGAGGTCCCTTTCCTGTGGGACTCTATATCTATCCTTTTAAAGCTACTTTTTCGTTTTTCAGGGTTTTGTCATGTTTCACTTCCAAGTATGTAAAGCTCAACAAGGAAATTTATGTTTTTTGATAGAATATGGCTTAATTTTCTGAGGCTTGATTTTTGGATCTGATTAAACCCTATTGTAAAAAGTGAACAAATGCAAAGTGACGCTACAGGGACGGAATTTGTCAGCATCAATAATCAAGAAACATCCATCATTAATTTGGGGTTGTTTCTTTTGTAGGTTTGTAGGTTTTTTCTTCTTCTTCTTCTGTAGTTACCTCATTAACATTTTCCCTCCCACAATATGTTACTTTTTCGAAATGGTATTTTTATATATAATAACCATATAGAAACATATTAAGAATATATTCATTACTTAGGTAAAAAAAAACCATGTCATTAAAATACTAAAAAAAAAAAAAGAGTAAATTACCAAATTTTGAGGGTGTTCTTATGGATATTTATGTAGATTAATAAGTACTTATTTGCCTTTATGAGTAGTACGTAAAATGCATCCATGAAACAACCCATTTGACTCTTAATTTTTATGTTTTTCCCCCTCCGATATTTTGGATGCACTTCCCCCCTCCCCCACAAATTAAGTCATTCCTATAACCATCAACACTAATTTGCACTTCCTTTCCGTGATGTACATGCAGTATACGGGCGTATAGGTTTGACCCAGACATATAAAACGCCCATCTCTATAATATACATATGTACTTCCTTAATCCAATTGACCTTGAACGATGATGACACGTCGGAAATACCAATCAAAGTCAACTGCTGGAATAAATAAATACATATTAACATTAATCTTTTGTTATAATCTTTTGGGGAAGTTTTTTTTTTATCATAGAGTAATTTAAAACAAGGGATTCATTCCTGGCACAACTACCGCCCCATGGTTTGTGTTGGGCAGATAACAACTACAACAACACATGGTTAGCGATGGTTTATTGTTTTTGTTATGGTTACCTAAAGATTAAAATACATATGTATGTTCATAATGAAAAATAATATTTGGAATACATAAAAAAACTTAGGATTATCATCTTGTTGTTGTTAGTAGTTTGTTATGTCAGACCGAATTTTTAATTAAACAGCTATTTTTTATTTTTTTGATATGTCCAGTCCATTTATATCCCACTCATTTGCAAGCTATATTTATGATCAAAAGAAGAATAAATGTACACAGCACACAGATAAAAACAAAATTGTGTAATTAGTTTTTTGTATTTCAAAAAACAAAACAACAGATTTTTAAATAGCTAGCGCCACCACCTTAAATAAACATGAGTAATTAGGGAACACCCAGAAGAAGAAGAAAAACGGAAAAAACAACCATTTCTACCCATCTAAATATGTAACTAACACAACCAAACAAATAATAACATACATATAAACAGACCAATAAACTATATATATATAATTTTATCTCTGGTACAAGTTGCGATGTCTATACATTATTGAATGACAACATGAGTAACTCTAATTTTCAACTCTATCATTCTATGTAATTTTGAACCATTAAGAGCACTTACTTATTATTATGCATTTATGAGTTATATAACGGTGGGCATTGAAATTTTATAATGCACCACGGAATACATTAATAATTGTGATTTGAATGGTCAAAAATTCCAACCACTAACAAATCGATCATCCATGGAAACTTCATACCAAGAGGTTATGTTAATCCTACTTTTAAAATTAGACATCTCATTTTTTGGATGCAAAATCTACGCAGTATAGGCACAAATGATGCCAGACAAAATTCAAAAATATCTGAAGCGTCCGTAGGGTGGGAGCTGGAGGGGCTGTGGAACCCACGCCAAAAATAAAAAAATACAACAGAGGAAAATGTTTAATATTTGAAATTTTTGTTAATAGCTGTGGATTTTTTTTTTTTTTTCTAATACTGCGGACTAGACCTGAATATAGAAAATATTAAAAAGTTAAAATGCATTCTGATAACGATGTTCTACAGGGTGGGGTGTCTCAGAAGTGAGGTAGTGCACGTAATGAGATACGAGTTCCTACCACACCCTGGAGCTACGTGCAAACAAGCCTCATTTCCATTTAATCATTAGTCGTCAAAAGAGGGTTTGAGTAGTTTTTAGTTTAATATATATACTTAGACATATCAAATATTTATCTATATAAATGTGAAACTTCACCATGAAATCATTCATGAAGGAAAATGAGTACATCATCTGTTGACTTATAGAAAAATGAGACTTGACTTAAGCAATGAATTCTAAATACCTGGAATAAAGACCAGTGTAAAATAGGGGCCAAATATATTGTGTTTATCATTTTTAGAATGTCAACTGCAAATTGTTCAGATTAAAATTTGTAATAACGAAATGGCAATGAGATTTTTGTTTCGTTTTAAATTTTGAATAAAATACTCATGACTTACCACGGATATCGTTATATATATATATATTTCTAAAGTATGAGCTACAAAAAAGGTCCCTAAATACAAATTAAGCTCTAAGAACTATAAGTGAATAATCTATAATAATAGTTCAGAGTATTCAAATCACACGGTTGAGAGCCCTCTTAATTTTTAAATAATTGTTAAAGTTGCAACTCTACATATAGCTGAAAAATTAAGTATAAGTGAGAAAATAGGTAATTGTGGCTGGGGTATTTATCGGGTTAAGTGATATGTTTGTATTCCAGTATAACTTTTGATTACTAAATGTGGCTCTGAATGACTTATGATTCTTTAAATATTTAAGAAAATAAAATAGATTTGACAAATAAAAGTTAGTAAATTTGTGTTTGTAACTGAACTTTAAAAGGCTCTTAGGTTAGGCATTTTTTTGATGAATCAACTGCTTGTCGTATTGGAATATGAATATAGTGCTTCCATTCCCTTTACCTGATAAAATTCTAGAATAATGGGAGAGAAAGCCTTTTAGACTAATTTCATGTTAATTATTCACGTATGGAACCAGTGAAAACAAAGGAAAGCTGGAATTATTGGTCTTAAAATGATGTTTGGATTACATAAATACTCTTCAACAAATTATCATTAATTTTTACCAACAAATTATTTAGATTAATCCCTTGGAGGCGCCGCTAATTAACCTTAAAGTACCAAGATTCATCGTCACATTCAAAGAATTAGAAAGGGATATATTTTATTTGAAGGGGCCCTTTGGGGTCAAATCAAGTCTCATAAATACAATGAAGGGCTTAAGCTATAGTTAATACTCTTTTGTATACCAACTCATCTCCAATATTTGAATACAAAGCCTATAATTGACCGAAATCTGTTATGTATATTGGACATTCCTCCTTTTCTTGATTTTTATTCAATATTGGATGTATCTAGCAATGTATATACCTACTATAAATTAGAAAAAATCATATATATGAGACCATCGTTTGGAAGTACAACTATTTTTATTATGAAATATGATGAAATTCTTTCGGGTTTGATCATAAGCTGTGTGATCTTCATCAGTAGGTAAGTAAAACCAACAATGTGTTTCGAGACTAGATACATATACCTATGTACCTACAAAGATGTAATTGAGATTTCAAACAATGAGGATGATGATCAAATGCCTTTCTGCACCCCCTGATGCGTTTGCAATATTATTCACCCTCCATACTTTGTTATCGTCTATGAAATCTCCAAAAGTTAAATAACTATTCAAAGAGCGAAAAAGCATGTAGTGAGTAGTGAGTTGGGAGCCTTATGATTGAATACAAATGAGAAATGAACACATGTACATACTGGCTGACGAGTCAGTCTCTCTATCCGGCCATTACCCATCCATCCATATTGTTGTTTTTAATCCATTATCATGATAGTCATACATATAATAATAAAGTCATAGGAATATGAGAACCATTAAAAACCAAAAATATTCACCCATATACACACAATTTAAAGAGAGAAGGAACTCGGCATGACTTCTTGTATCCAAGCACATTAAAAAATAGGCATGAGTGGCACTCAACAGGGCTCCAAGGCAGAGGAGTAATAATTTATGATGGCCATAGCATCTCTGATATGCAGGCTGTAACTTCGCCTAAGTACGAGTAGAGTACTTATGTACATATATAATACATAAAAAGATGAAAGGAGTATAAAAATTAAAAATAAAATTTGTGAAAAGGGAAATATCATTAAAAAAAAATAATAATATATTCATTTGAAAAGTTTAATCCGAAGAATGAATTATATAACTAATATAATAATAAGAATAATTTTTATCTTACATTTACCCGAGTTATTAATTTTATTTTTTCTTTCATTACTTCGTATTGTTTGATTAAAAAGTAAATTCCTATTCATTCACACACACTATATATATCTCAAATACATTAATATATGCGGTGCGTCAATATAAAAACAATTTTGAACAACAATCAAGAAGTCTCGATTTATTTGATAACTTCATACTGTCTAATATTGCATAGACATGTTTTAGTTACTATATATGATGTCTATTAAAGTTTGTGGAATGCATTAAGGTACCCAAGAATTTTAGCTATACTTTAGAGCCTTTATTGAATTTAAGATACTGATATTGGTCCCGATATACCCCTTTCAAATAGAATCCATCATTATCTCATTCTTTTATTGGGGCAGTCAATTTGGCCTAATTTAAGTGCAATTTGCATAACACAAAAAGGGTTAGTATAATTAAATGTACTCAATTTAGAGAAAAACCATTCTAGCTTACTTTTGTGCTGACGCAGTGCATATGTATAATGTATATAAAAGTACCCTCAAGGTATATTAGTTTTCCTAAGCTTGTATTTGAGGTGACAATAAACGGATCTGTTGGATGCGTAGAAAAGAGGAGTACATACGTACAAGGGGAAAGCGTTTTTTGTAGATTTTGATCGAATCAAATAAGAAACATGAGCTAATCCTGCCCTGAAGGCACATTTCCAACTCTCAAAGACAAGCCATGGAATAGGTATAATTTACATAATTACAAGGTATGTAAATTAAAAAAATAGGAAGAAATAAAGAATAACGAAAAATAGATGAATAATATTAGAAATGCTCTTTGATGAAATGGAATAAAAAAACCTTCCTCAAAAACAACGTATTTTTAATCATTGACCTCTATTCAAAAGTCATATTTTTCTTTGAGAACTAACAAAAAAGAAGACACCAGAGATGTTAATCGAATAATGGTCGATATGAATGTATTCTATTCTAGCTGTGTATATGGAATTTCATATTTTGGGACATTTACAAACCACATGCCCACTACGGGGTGGAAGGGGTAAGACCTTAAACCACGCCTATCCTCATTCAACAGATGAGTCAATTTAAAACCTTCTCGAGTAAAATGACACAAATGACGTCAATAGGAACAGGAGAATAAAAATTTGAAAATATAGAAAAAGGATAATCGACGTTTATCTTTTTTGAAATTGAAAAAAATAATAATTGTAATTGAAGAAATATTCAAATGAAAAAAAAAGTCATTATTATTTTTTTTTTTCTAAAAGGCCACAAGTTGATAATAAAAAAATCTCAGTTTAAAATGGTATTTTCTAAGAAAACAACACCCGATTGTTCTTTAGGGAGCAAAGAAAGGAGACACCTAAGTCTACATGAGGGTGGGGGAGGGTTAAAATTATTTGAAAAGGACAACCGTGTCTTATAAATGATCCATAAGAGTAAAATAAGTTTATCTTCTATTTTGATTTCGTCCACAAACCAACAAGCCAAAATACTTTTAGCGCTCTTTGCCTTTTACCAACGAAATTAAGATCTTATTTAAATATAAAACCATAGATCATTTGTCTTTTTTCTTCGACACCTTTTATGTATAGAAGTATTTAAAATAAATATGCTCTCCTATTTTAAGAATTTGTTTTTTTGATAGAAATTTAGATCTTTTTTTAAAAGTAATTTCATTTATTTTCTGAAAAAAAAAAAAAAAAAAAAAATCAAATGCCCATATAGAAAATACTATTTCTTTCAAATAGCCTTTTTCATCACTTTCTTTTTGACATAAATTGTTTGTATATTTTATACAATGACATTTTTTTTATTAGTAAATAATATTTTTTACCTAATTTCAAATGACCTTTTTAAAAAAAAGAAAAGAAGATTAATCCTGTTTTTTCCTTTAAAAAAAAGAGTTAGATATTTTAGAAAAATCTCCTAGCTCGGACGCCAATCTGAGCAGGCCCTGGTAAAAGTCCTGTCTAAATATTAATATTTGAACTGTAGAAAAAAGAATAGTCGACATCACTTGAATAAGAAGGTTATTCAAATATACTCCATTTTTTAGTATTATTAAGATAAACATTGTTATAAAAATATTGATCTCTCCAAAAGAATACTTTACTTCAAATGATTTTACTGAAAATAAATTTCCTAGCCCTTACATCAGTGACGTCATTAGAATACCTTTTTATTTTGAAAGGGACATAGAAGGGATATTAGATAGACCTTACTAAAAATTAGTCTACAAAATTTACGACAATCCATCTTTTCCTTTTTTCGAATAATTTAATATTTCTAAAAGCAACGTATTTTCCACTCATAAATCATTATGAATCAGACTATACCACCTCACCTCACATCCACTGATGTTTATAATATCCTAAATTTATTTATGAGCAAATCTCTACCTTCTTAAGAAGTTCTTTTTGACAACAACAACGAACACGGATTCGAATCCCTACATTGTACATGTATATAAATAATTTTACAGCATTTCCTTCTTCCCTGCTTTTTAATACATATTATTCCGTTGTTATTATACAACAATATATATATATATATATATAGTTAGTTCTACCGTTAGTTGCACTAATATATAGAATAATAAACTGTTCCCTATTTATTTATTAAAAAGCCACGTGTGATTTAACAAATTATTTATATATTTTTTATGACTCTCGCTTACATATATGTTTGTATTTAAGATGTTTATTTATTTTTTCAAAGAAATACGTATATGTACATAAATATTAGTGATGTAGCAAATACTCCCATAATAATCCTCATTTTCAAAAAATATTCGTATCAACAAATTAAATTGTAGAAAAAAGGCTTTTTACTTCTACAAAATATTAATGGTATATTTTAACTTTAAATATTGAAAAAAAAGGTTGTAAAATTATCTTTTTTTGGCCGTACAAAAGCTCTTTCATGACTATTGAATGCGTATTTCATTGCAAAATATAATTATAATGATTGTTCTATTTTTTTCTAACGAGTTTTTGCAGCAAAGTCACTTGCTCCGCTGATTTTATTCTTCTTCTAAATCTATATTAGAACTCGAGTCATTTTTTCATAGACTTGGACTCGGTACCATATCGGACTTGATTCGGATTCACGGCTTATTTAAACTCAGAATTGCAGTTATTTAGCCTTAGGGCATATAGTTGTTTGGAATAGTTCTAATTTTGCAAGTGATTTCTACAATGTGACAATAGCTTATAATAAAAAAACACATTTGTTTTGCTGGTTTATAATAGTTGTAGATTCTAAAAAGGGTGGGGTGATATTTTGATGATAAATTTACGTTTACCGTGATTTAAGTATTTTTCACATACAAGGTCTGAGGTGACCAGAGACTCACCTGAAATCCCCGTGTTTTTATTTTTAACAAAGTTACAATATAATTTGGAAATTTTTATTTATATATTTGTACTCAATTTTTTATACAATTTAAGGTCTAGTTCTTAAAAATCGACTGAGAACCAGGTGTACTAAAGAACATAAGAACTCAGACTTGACTAGGAATGTGAAAGATTGGCTCGCATACAGCTATCATATTAATAAATGTGGACAAGAATAGTAAAATTGTATTATTTAACTAGTTTGTGCAAAAATGCATTACTACACAATGATAGATCTGTCATTTTCCTTCATTTGCTAATAAATCTCCATATTTCAAAATATAAGTACCTCCTAGAAAACTTTTCATGTTAGAATACCAAATATTTAGATAAAAACGAAATGATTATGCAGTTTCTATTAGATATTTGCTCTTGGTATTATCTAATATAGTATGACATTTCCATAGATAGGTATATCTATTCATGTATCTATCTATGTACATTTTGTATAGATATCCATCTATCTACTACCCAAAAACACGGCTTTTTTAAAGCAATTACTACAAAAGCAAGCAGGAGAAAAGCCATAAAAATAATTAATTTAATTTAGTAAAAAAGTAGTTGTGAGATTTGCCCTTTGGGGCCTTGTTTTCTGTATACCATTTGCTAGGTCACTTGATGATCCTCCTTCAAAATAGCAGATCTCCTTATATGTAGTAAGGTACAGTAATGATCTTATCTCTCTGGGTTTTTATTCCGTGTGGTTTGTACATATGTACCTACATACATTCATAGGTATGATTATATTCATTTAACTCCTATGTTCTTGGAAAATAGAGGAGAGGAAGAATAACAATAATAAGAAAAAGAAGAACAAACCAGGTAATTAGTTCACGTAAAGGAAGAAAATGAAAAAAGTGGCTAGTTTATGTGTTTTTTTCTTCGTTTTATGATTTGACTTACAAATAATTATCCATTTCTTTTTTTGTTCCCTTATTAACACAATGTGATATTACTCAGTTCATCCCTACCAGTCCTGGGCTTGGGTCTGAAAATCCTAGATCGCCCTGAGACTGTTATGACTTTTAATGAATCCAACTAATTTGATACTATCAAAAAGGTCAGTTTCTACCAGTCCCAAGGAAAAAATCAGTTCGGATTGGTCTTGTATGAATAAAAGTTTTGAGCATTGGCACAGTAACGTCACATGAAGTTGCATAAACCATATTATTACAACTCATAAATCAGGATAGGAAGGATACCTCCCCCCCCCCTAGTCCACAAATTGAGACAGAAAAATTGGCTTTTAGAAAAGATAATTTATTTATTTATTTTTCATTTTTGGAAAAAATGAAAAATAAATATCTAAATTACCCAAATTTTGTGCAATTGTCCCGTCCTTCAACTCCTACTGCAATATTGTTTTGAACTCATCCAATCTGTTCTTTGGACGACTGGTCCTGAGAACAAAATTAGTATTGATCAATCTTAATTGAAACTTTGGTTTGAACTTAAAAAAATTTAATCAAAAAATGTTACAATCCGTCCATAAAAAATCACTGAAGACCAGACACAAAAAATCCAGGTCATTGACAAAGTCTCAATACTTGTAGTTGGGAAAGTATCCTTTATTTTAATAGTAAGGAATCGGCCACTCCTTAACAAGACTAATTTGGGATGGAAATAATTAACGTTATTCAGAATACTTATATTGGACTGTAGTAGGTAAATCCACAGCTGATATAAATACATAAATTAATCTCTTTTTATCTTAAAGCTCGATCGTAAAAGACAAAATAAATTGATTGAAACATAAGTTCAACTCGATTAGATCAAATTAATCAAATAATGACTTACTAATTGGATGAACTACTTAGCGGTCGATTTGGGCTATAAATGTCATTGATAGCCTTTTATAATGATCGAAGGAAAGAACAAGTTCAAAGTTTCTAATAAAAATCAAAGAGTATTTAATTTTATATCTGGTAGGATCTGACAATGCAATCAGGATAGAATTTCCTAAATTTTACTCGTTTTTCTATCCTTTAGTTATATGTAAGTTGAACTTACAGTTGTACCCCCAACTATAGCACATTCTGCACTTCAGAATGTTAAATAACAATAATAATATAAAAAAATCATTTGGACAAATAAAAAATTTGTAATTCTTTTTATTCCTTTGTTGTTGATTAAAAAAATGCAATAAAGATAGAGAGAGAGAGAAACAGAGAAATTGGGTTAGCAAATAAACAACTATATTTATTGAAATGACAATTTTTTTATTTTGTTTTTATGTTAAACTAAATAATCATAAAAAAATGGAGTATAGAAGGCTGAAAGGGTAGAGAGGATGATGTTCAATCTAAAAACAAAACTTTTTTGTATCATATCATTATTGATTAATTATGAGGGGTGTGACCGGGGGAAAAAAAAGTGCGATTTTTAAATATATATCATTGTCTTCTACAGAGATTTTTCAAACAGAAAGTATATCCACAAGATATATGTAATAATACAAATAAAAATAATATATATTATACAGAGAAGTTGGGGGTCCGTTACTAATTATTTAATTAATTAATCATTTGACATTAAGAATTACCAAAAAAACCAAAAAAAAAAGAAGAAGAATAACAAATGAATTGGAGGTCACCAGAGGGTGGGTGGGGTTGTATGTAATCCGACATGCAGTTTTTGGAGGTTTATTTTTTGGGGGTTATCAACATTTAAACTGTTTATTAAATAATAATAATAAATGTATAATTGATTATAATTCATAATAATATTAAAATGAAATGGATAAGAATCTATGTGTCTGTCAATAAAAGTATTTTAAAAATCAATATATATATATATAAGTATATGTATGAGAATATATAATAATTATGGTGGAGTAATATTAATTAATAATAACAGTTACAAAGAATGAAGAAGAAGAATATTCGGATGTCCGTAATTCTGTCTGTCTGTCTGTCCTTCCTTATTTCTGTTACTACTCCTCTTGTGGTTATTAAAAATGATTAATATTACAAAGACCGGGTGATGATAATGATGCTGATAAGAAAGATGGTGCTGACCATGGGCCGACGAAAGATCTCATCAATCTTAATTGGCGCTTGTAAAAAGTGACGAACCGTTGAAAGGGAAAAGGTTTTTAGCGAATCCAATGGTAGGTGTCTCTGTAAAAAGAGTTCAGAACAGAAGAGGTTGATACGGATTCATCCAGGATGAGCCAGAGAAATTTCCATACATACCTCGATGAGTCTGTGGAGAGGATGAAGAGCGCTCAGAGGTATCTGAACCGGCTCCGCCATGAGTATTGTTATTATTATTATTGGATGCAACGGCAGCTGCGGCCGCTGCAGCAGCTGCCGCAGCGGCGAATTGAAATTGCTGTTGTTGTTCCAGTTTAGCGGCAGCAGATGTGGCATTTGCCCCACTTTCGTCTTTCATGTTGCTAAGTGTGTTGTTGGTGGCCGTTGTGGTCGTGGAATTGGCGTCGGACTCATCTTCTTCGTCCGAGTCCATCTCGTTCTTCATACTATTACTACTTGTGTTGTTGTGGTTGCTACCACTACTGCTGATACCGGAACCCGCCTGTTTGGCAGAAGCTGACTCCTCTATTTCCTTCTGAAGGGACTCTGTTATACGTTTGAGTGTGTCTGCTGATGTGGAGCGGAGAGCGTCCTCCATTTGGACTCTTCGCTTCGTTTCCAATTGAAGTTGCTCTTGGAGTCGACGCCGGAATTTCTTCTCCTTCTTGAATCGTCTCATGTACACGGCCGTATTGCGCTTCAATTCCTGGAGCTCCTTGAAGAGAACACTTTGAGACTCTTTTTCCTTAAGTAACTCAGTCTTCAGCTCGCCTAAAGTTGCAATGAGATAAATATTGAAATAAGAATGGTATAGCTAGTTGGGAATTCATACTTTTCTGGCTTAGAAGATGTCGCTCCTCTTGTTTCGCATTCTCAACAGCCACTTTCAAAAGAGCTTGGATATTACCAATCAAGCCGTAGACGGAATTGAGTTGTCCACTCCCGGGTTCATTCATCATACCTCCAAGATTTGCTAAAGAAGAGAAGGCAGTCAACTGTGAATTGAGTCCATCACCTGAGGACAACGCTCGGATGTTGTTCGAGGCGGGACTGCTGTTGTTGTTGACTTTGTCTTCGTCTCCTTCTTTCATTTCCGAGGACCTCCGATTCCGTTCCTCAGGCTTGGTTTTGTTCTCGGACTCTATATCTGAAGGCATTTCCTCATCATCGAATCTTCGATCTGACCCACCAGAGATCTCTGAAGAAGCATCCAAATCCTTTCCTCCAAGGCCTCGACCACTCTTTGAACTCAAGTTAAGCACGGGACTATCCGCAATTCTATCACCTGTGTCTAACATAATTATGTTATACGCCGATACTTTAAGTTAAAAAAAATAAGTCTACCTTTTCCGACACTATCAATTGAAGACTCTCTTGCCTTCCTTAACTCATCGTGGGACTCCTGGAGGAGTGATTTTTGGCCTTCTCGCATTCTCTCGAAATATGCTGCACCCAAAAGCCCAGATCTATAAGGACGGAAAGGTTCTTAATGGCATTTGTGAAAAAAGAAGGTAAAACCTCTTACCTTTGAAGTGCTTCAAGCGATGACATTCCGGGACTTTTCAAAAGGGAGTTGGGATCTCCTGCCCCACGTAGATTGCTATTAACAATCCCAGGTGAGGATGAAGATGAGAGATTCGGACTAGAAGAGCTTGCTGGGAGTCCCGGGAAAGGGGGTAGCCCTTGTGACAAAAACGCAGCTGGATGATTTAAAGCCATAAATTGAGCTGCCATAGCAGGGTTTAGTCCAGGAGGAGCTCCGTGAGGAGGAACCCATTCCCTCCTCCACCTCCTCCGGCTCCAAATCCTGTTTTGTCTAAACGAGCCTCTAAAAGAAAAAATATATATGTATATGCATGTATTTAAATAAATACAAACAAAGTTTATGAGGGGAAAAATAAAAAAATAACACAAATCTCCGTCGAGAGCGAAGAATTGAACAATAATAATAAATATAAATATAAAACGACGGCGGGGATGACGTCATGGTGGAAATGAGTTGCTTCTTCTCACCTTTAACATAGGGTCCGCCGGCGTCTTTATAGAGATCGGATCCGTTGTGCATGGAATTTTTGAGATGAAGCATGGCGTCCTGTGGAGACATTGAGGGAAAAGGTACTCCTCTCTTTGGGGGTCTTCCCGGCCTAGAGCTAAAACATGAGAACCCTTTATTCTTCATTAATTGAGAAATGCTTAAAATCATACAATCATCATACAATACACTGTGTCAGGTATTGGAAGTAGTTGAATATTGTGGGTGTTAATGATAATCAGAAAAGGGTGAGTTTTAAGAAGAGTTACAAAAGAGATAGGAAGAAATTAAGTTTAGAAAAGAGAGAGAGAGAGAAAGAGAATGACCAAATGCCAAAGGTGTTTCTTGGTTTAGATATTATTATTATAATTATAATTATTATTGGTTTGAAGATGAAATAATAGAAAAAAGATTGGGATGGTTGGATCCATGCATCGAGAGAAAGAAATAATACGGAATAAATATGGCTATTTCATAGAACTACAATGGTATTATTGCCTTTTATTTCTTCGAGACATGGATAATTAATCCTAATATGTAATGTAATGATTGATTGTAGTATTATACAAAAACCAAAAAAAATTAAAAACTTTTACAACAAAACTGAAGGTAAAAGGAATAAATCAGATTACTTACTCCCCTATCTTTCCTCTATCAAAAATCGATGAAAAAGTTACGGTAGGCAATATATAAAAAAAGATAGAAAAGAAGAATTATACATCACGAAATCAAATAAACTAAAAAAAAATCATCATTTAAACTTTAATGTAAAAAAAAAAAAAAAGATACTGAATGAATGAAAATAATCATTTGCATTGAATTGCGTTGAATTGTGAACAATTATTTCAAGTGTTTGCCTTAAACACATTACCTGGAGGTGGTACAATCCTTGTAGAGGGAGTCAAACTCCGTATCTCCAAGGAGTTTACATCGATTGACCCCTGGCTGAATAGCTCCCAATCCTCTGAGTATTCTCACTTGTTCCACATTGCATACAACGGGCGTGATTTCAAGTCGTTTGAGCTTGGTATAAACGGTATGAAGTCCTCCCACGAGATGTTTGAGAAAGAGTTCAAAGGCTTGAGGTAGACAGAGCATCGTTTTCCCATTGATGGTAAAGGCTGCAATCTTCTCTCCTCGATAATCCACAATCTTACACTCATTGGCCGAAGGGTCATTGTTGGGTACTGTAGGGGGTGGAGGAGAGTCTCCTCCCCCAAAGGCAGACCCAAATTTGTGCAAATGAGCATTAAAGTCTTCAGCAGTACCTCGAGGATGAGGGTAGCCGGGTGGGAATCCAAAGGGAACGGAATGTGCGGAATGAAGACCATGAGCTGCGGCTGCGGCGGCAGATGAGCCCAACATGGAGGCCATTGATACCATGGACATAGCTGAAGAAGGGATGAGGGATGGGGGTGGTGAGACAGGGGGTCCTCCGTGAGATGGGGGTGTGAGTGGTCTTCCGGGAGAACGAATGTTTCCTCCTAAGGGGGATGAGCTACGACCTGAGCTGTGGGGTGAGTTATAACTTCCTCCGTTATTGCTTGTGTTATTAATGTTGTTGTTGTTGTTCGATGACGCTGACTCCATGCCTTGTTCACCTCTCAATTCGGTTCTAGATAGGCACATTGCCTTCTCCTCTATTCATAATCAATCACCTCACCTTCCACTCCTTATTATAATATGATTGTCTCTCTCTCTCTTTATCTTTAGTCAAAGTATCACTGTCAAGGAGGACGACTCATGAAAGACTGCTCCAAGGATTGAATATACAAAAACACACAACACAAAGTTAAAAAAAAGAAGAAGAGAGTCGAGAAGGAGTAGAAATAGGAATGAAATATTATTCTTATTTCTTATAAGTTAAGTTGTTCTCAGAGGAAATCTCAAAAAAAAATAGTAATAAATTTTTTTCCGGGCAAATGTGACTTGGATGAAATCTGAAATGAAATTAAAAACGAGAAAATATTATTACCACAGTCAAAAAAAAGAAAAGGAAGAAGAAAAAAGCAGCACACTCACAATTGTCAATAATAATAACAATCATAAAAGCGCTCTTTCTTACTTATGTTGCTTTTTTTACCGCCTTTTCGAATGTCTCTGCGCAGAACTACCCAAAAAAAGAGAAGAGAAATACATTACATATGTATTAGAAGAATCTTATGTTTGAATCCACGACGATTTAAAAAGCGCTCTCTCTCTCTCTCTTATTCTCCAGAGAGTGCAGAACAAAAAGAAGACAAAAAAAGCACGCCTTAAAGAAATTGAAATACATATGAATATTTTTTTCTTTTATTTAAATTCAACTTCTTCTTCGAAATAATAATAAATCCACACACTCGCGAAGGATCGCACGCATTTACAGAAGAAAGAGAGCTCATATGGAACACAAAGAAAGAAAATAATATAATATGTAGAGGAGGCAGATTTCGTTCGGCCAGGCGGGTTTTTATTCTTTTTTACTTATTAATTCACAGTTGTACAATTTTATTTTCTTCTTCTCTCCCTCTCTCTCTCTCTTCTTAAGAAAAAGAGTGGCCAGTTTTTATTTTTATTGGTCGATACACTCAAAGAGAAGAATGACAAGAGAAATGTAGAAGGGAATTATTCCCATTTCTTCTCATTGGTTCACCTTCTTAGATATACAGACGTACGTATATTTATATGTGTATTTCGTTTTCTTCTCCCCCTCTTCTGCCTGAAGAAGGAGAAAGAGAAGGAAAAGAGAGAAGTCATGGAATAGAGAACCTACACACATTAATACATGATATTTCTTTATCTGTATTTGTTTTTCCTTTTCTATTTTTGTGGGTTGGGCTTCTGTTAAGATGATGATATTTTTATATGAACTCATAAGTACATGCAGGCTTTTTACTCTTTGTGATTGAATTACATACGTTTAACAAAATGAGCTCTTCCCGGTGTTCAATTTTTACTTTGTATTTATTTACGACGCTATTTTTTTATAAATATAATATATAAAAATAGTTTGGATTTTGTACTTTAATTAGACTGTACAAGTTACAACTTATATATGATTTAATTATACGGAGCATTTCAATCAACCTTACTTACTATTAATTTAATTTAAGGTATTACATGAATGTATTTATTATTCACTAACAAGTAATCCAACGCTCCATTTTCCAATATTCCATAGATTAATTTGTAATTAAAAAATCCCATCCCTATAAAGGATATCTAATGTTTAATGGAAATTAAATTCTAAAATGCTCTTTTTAACTTCCACACATTATGTACATACATACAAAACAGTTTGACATTACGAAATCCTGGGGAAGAGCTCATTGTTTGCATAGTATGATTTGTATATATATTTAACAAATTTCCTTTAGCGTTATTTTTGTAATAAAAAAAAACATAACCATTTGACACATTTTTCTATTAAAATAGAATGAAAAAAGCAACTATTTCTAAGCCACTGATTAAAACCATTAGACTCTTTGGTAAGCCACAATGAAATACTTTTCTCTGCGGTTATACGTCTTATAAAAAGTAACTCCCCCCCCCCTATTAGTATGACTCGTCTAAAGTCTTGTCATTTTTTACATATATATATATATATATTTTAAAGCCCTTAAGGATAAGTTCATTAACTGCTATAATTACAGGGCTTCAAATGATCCTTCATTCATTTGTGAGCGTATGAATGTAAATGTACAAATGGGAAAATGAGTCCATGTAGATTAAGCACCTATACGTATGTCTTTCGCGATCCCGGGATAAAGATTAAGTAAGTATTAGAGATTGGGCATCCCAAACTTGCAGTGACATTTTATTACGATTTTGTCCTTTTTTTTTTAAAACCATAATGACAAGGTTTCATTTTGCAAATAAACGACACCAGAAACAAAAATAAACAAAGTTTGTTTCTATCTCATTTCTCTAATTGTATAAAATGTTGGAGCAACAACAAAAAAGACAACTGCTGTGCAATCTCCTCTGTCAGTGCTGAGAAGGCTGCAAAGATCGTTCACATCTCCATCCAAATCCCCTACACCATCATGAAGTCAATTACATCCCCATACAGCAAAAAAACAAACAAAAAAAACATCTACATTTATGTATTAACAATATGGTTGACTTTTACCCTACCTGTCGTCAAACCCTCGGAATTTGTAATTTAGTATGTATGTTGCAATTCTCATCCAAATTTGGAATCGCTCGAAGCTGCCATAATAACAAGGTCATCCTTCGTTGTCACGAGCTGCTTGTCTGTTCGCCAGCGTGTTGAGGCAGAGTCCTTGCTCGTGAAGGAGGAGAATTGGAATATAAAATAGGATTTAACATAGTCATAAATTGGTATTGAGTTGTATTTTCGTGATCCCATAAGAATTACGTATATGGTAATTTAGTCATGCAACTTCACGTTTTGGATCCCCACTATGTATAGTATTACCATTATTTCATCTGACCTAGGAATGATCTTTGAAGTCCATATACATAATGTATATTTCCTTATCAAAAAGCAACCGCGAAAAATTTATCCTGAGCGAGTTTTCCACTCTATTTACATAGAAATTTTCTGAGGTTTTAGACCTTTGGAAAATTCCCTCAAAGTTTTTCATTTAATTATTTAATTTAGCTAAAAGTAATTCATTAAAATAGTCGTTAAATATATAGTCAGTTAGTGTAAAGTTTTTGCGAATCAAGTTTCGCAAAATATGCCGAAATAAGAGGACTTAAAAAAACAACTAACTTGCGTGATATTAATCAAAAGAAGAAGATGATTTTTGTGTAGGACAAATGTACTCTTTCTTATTAAAGTATTAAAATAAATATTGAAAGGTCAATTATCAAACTCTTTCCCGGTATCCCGCTCAAGGGCAATTTCCCGGGAAATGAGAATCCCTGTAGGAATGAAGGGAGTAATAGCCAGGGAGAGAGTAAAGATGAATAAATCATAAGGAGGAATAGTTTGTACATATTATATGCATATACATATGTATAGCAAGCAAGCCTATAGCCTATAGCAAGAGGAAGAAAAGAAAGAAAAGTGGAAGAAAGAAGAAGAAGAAGAAAAACTGATTTTATATTGAATAGAATAATAAAAAAACAAAAATAATAATAAGACGTGGATATAATAGTAGTACCTACGACTTGGAATATTTTTAAATCTATTAATCTTCAGACATTATTCACAATTTATTTATACCTATATCATATATGTACATATAAATACATCCACACCACCACTAACTATTATAAAATATCCAAAAACACTTTTAAAAGAAGCAAAGTAAAAAGGCAATATCAAAGCTGAGCCTTTGTTTTTCTTCCCTTATTCATATTAATAAATAATTATTGCACACATAAATAGCGGATCATCATTTTAATAACAATAACACACAATAGAAATGATCCGCGTTCACGGAGTGATACGGGGTAGCATCCCAATTTTTCCTCATTCAAGGTCTAAACCGCCCCATAGAACAATCTTTGGTAAATGTCTTCATCATAATAGGTAGGGGTAAAAGTAATTTCGAATTTTTTGCTTCATTTCAATGCCTTATAAGAAGGTGTACAATCATTTGATTTAAGACAAGTATTATATCCGTTTTGCTGCATAACTTGTTGTCAACAAGAATCCAACTTCATAATGCCCTTGTCCAAATCGGCAAAACACTTGGACAACCAATTTTCATAGGCCTGTATTGAGGACAAATTTGTAGCCCCAAGGGTGTTGGCACTTGCTAGGAGCAGGTGATAGTCACTTGTTGCCAGTTCTAGAGTGTAGGGTGAATGCATAAGAACTTCCTTTCCCAGAGCTTCTTGTGAGTCATCAAAGATGTGTTGAGCCTAGCGTTGTCTTGAGTATGTCTTGTTGTCTCCTATTCACCAATGCTGGCCGCTTCTGTTCTATCACCAGCTTCAAACGGTTGAGTTGTTTACACTAGAGTAAAGAAATGAGGAACCACTGTTGTGCAACACGAAACCGTAAGAGTATTGTATACATTGCATATTTTCTTGCTCACTTTCGACACATTTTTCCCTTTCAGGCAGTAAAAATGTAAAATATGGGGAGTTTATTCCTTTGAGACCTCAATAATCAAAAATATATACTTTTTTTTTAAAAGGTGGGAGATACAAAATTGTTTTTTCCCTAAGCTAATATATGTACATCCACAAGAGATTCATCATAAATCAATCATCTATCATTTTAAAAAGCTTTAATTAAGTTTAAATTGATAATAATGGTAAACTATTCACATCTTATAATGATACTTAAAGTGTGACTAAACTAATTCAAATGGTATTTTACTATTATACTTGTGCAAATTATGTCTTGCAGAAGGTGTTTTAAACTCTGGGGCGTACATCTCTAATAATTGTTAGAGTTTGAAAATTTGAGCATTTATGTAATGATTAGAAAAGAAAAAAAATTAAATTAATAAAATAGTGTTATTTGAGTCAAAATTTATCATAAGGACCTAAAGAAGACTTGGTCTTCCCCAAAAAAAAAAGGTCACTCCAAAAATGAAAAAAGCAACAACTTTATTTGATAGTTATTACTAGAGATTCTATTGAGAAAAAAAAATGGAAGGGTACTCACATTAAAAAAGTTGAGAACTGCTGCATTAGTGAATGCAAATATATAATGATTTGGAAATATATTATTACATAGACACATTGGATGAAAAGAGTTGGAAAGTGTTGCAAAGAGAGTTGGTAATTGGGTATATCGCAAGAAATCCTATAAATATTTGCATATCCCAATATGAAAAATATGGTTATAGGACGGAAGAATTTTTAGTCCATTACCAAACAGGCTTAATTTACTTTCTAATGTTGGAATTTTAACTATTTCTATTTATAATGGGATAAACTTGATGGATAATTGTATATATTGAAGCTGATTTTGTACAAAAAAAATATTCAAATTACACTTGTCCGATATCCATTTACAGTGTCATTCCAGGATAAAAAAAATAAAAAATTCATGAATAGATTAAGAGCTCCAAATTTCAGTACATAATTCAGAGTGGTTTCTGAGATATAGATACTCTTCTTAGACCAAAATTTTCAACGTCGCTTTAATGTCTTGATACCCCAGGCTACTTATTCTTGTATATTTTTTGATTCAAAAGAGCTGATTTCTTGAAATTTGGTACTGAACTACTTTGGAAAAATCCTTTGAGGGTGACCACACCTTTTGGATGCATGTCGATGAAAGGCCTGCAGTGTCCTGACTCCAAACATTGAGACCCTCAAAACCACATTCAGCCAACACTGGGACGCCATGACAGATGACTATATCCTAAGCGGTTGCAAGGCCTTCGACCGTCGCATGGAAGCCATCAATTCACCAAAATAACGGCTACACTAATGATTAAGATATCTCAGACACACATCTATTTATAGTATTAATTTTGTTGAAATTATATTTTTAATTAATAAATTATATTTTGTTAAAGTTTAAAATTCAAAGTGTTCAAATTTTAATGGTATGCAATACTTTATGGATTCTTAGAGAGATTAAAGTAGAAAAAGGGTAAGAAAGTGTTGAAGGATGGGCCAAAAACAAATTTTGTCTATTTTTACAATAATTATACCAATGTTTCTCAAACTTTTATTACTTCCAGGGTTTATTGATAAAATAACAAAATGGTAATAATAATAAAATCCACGGGGGAATAATTAGAAATTATTTTTGGCTTAGTTGAATTTTTGATAATTTTTTTTTCTTCTTCAAACGTTGTGTACTATTGTACCCTTGTGCAAAATTTGAGAAAAATATCTTTAAGTATTTACTCTAGGTTTCTAGTTTTCCATCAGGCAGTTACAAATATCTAATGAAAGAAATTAATTCAATTGGCCCATCTTTCAAACCCTTTTCAAAACTCTTTTGGCCCAAGTCTTCTTCTGTATTATATTTTCAATTCATCCTAAAAGCAGAGTTTCTCAACCATTCCTTGCCATCCAACATTGTTTTTTTTCACGGCACAGCCACTTTCCATGGGAACTTTAAACATGAATAATTTTATAAGTATATGCTTATAATAAAAGTAAATATTACTCAATATTTTTTTATCACGGAACGTCAAACAAGACATGGGGACTCGACTCGCTTTTTAATGACTTTTGACTTGAATTGAGATTATAATAATGGTACTTGATTAGGGAATAGAATAGTCCTTGTATATTAGAATATATATATATTTGGGACTTGTGGCTTGTCCATGTCTGCCTCAAAGAGTTCCCGAGTTCTGTCAGACTCAGTTTAAGAATAATTGCTTAAAGTATTTGCTATAACAATGCGCCATTTTTTTTTACCCATAGCTTTTCGAAATTGATTTTTCAAGTCACAATTCTTCATAAGAATTGTGTACAAGGGTGGGCGGAAGTATCAGGATAATATTTTCAAGTAAGTTTAAATAATAATAGATGGCATTTTAAATTAATTGCGTATGAAATTTAAATGGAACAATTAGTTATTGGATCATTCAATATGACACCCTTGGCATTGATCGCCACTTTTAAACGGCCATAAAGGCTGAATTTCCAGGTCATACATGACAGTTTAGGAATCATGAGAAGGTGCTGAGTCTTTAAATCTACATGAACTTTGTGTCTAAAGGGTAATAGTCTTCTAGCCATAGAATTACAACCTGTTTAAGAGTGTCCAAGGAAACTGAGGTGGTCAACTGTCAAAAATGTGAGCTGGCATGACATTCCCCTCACTGGTGATAAGCCAAACACAATTATCTTGTACAGGAACTTGATTTTCATCACAGGAGGAACATTGCCTCTGTTCTCTGCCAGCCAGCGGTTATTCTTTGGGTTCTAGGCAGAGTCCAATTGAAGTTTGACTCATCACTAAATAATTTTATGATGCTTGGAATTGATTTACAGATTTGGGGGAATTACATGCCCCTTTGCTTTCATTTTTCCTCCTGATAGACCTCTTCATAGACCATGAATATACCAGAATTTGATTTGATGGACGTCTTATGCCCTGCAAGGAAGGGGTCAGTCCGTTTTTTGGTTTGGCGTGAACTGCATGAGAAATATCTTTTATCCGCCTTCAGATGCTAGACATATTTTATGAGTTTTATGATTGCTTTAGGATCTTTGTCGGCCTCTAACAATTCTGGAATGCCTTTACATTTGTCCTCTTCCTGCTTCATGGTGAAACTGAGCAGATTAACTAAATAATAACAAAAGTTATTGTTTATGTACATTACTTTCAGCTGAAGTTAGAGCTAAGCAAGATAAACGCACTAGGTTTAAAGAAACAAAAAACAATTAGAAATATGTCTGGATACTTCTTTTTACTTTTTACTTTCAAAATTACATTCCTTATTTTTATATAAAAATCAAGTCAAATAAATGCATAAAAATTGCAAAATTACAATTTTTTACCAGCTGATTTATACATCTAATTATTATTATTATTATAATTATTATTTTCCCCCCCAAAAAATATCTAATTACAAACTCAGTTCTATTTATTCATTAGAAGGCAAAATACAAAAAAGAGTTCGCCAAGACACGAAAACGTCATTAATATATACCTATATATAAAGAATAATATTTATATGTACATATAAATATATTAATAGAGAAGAAAAAAACTCATATATTTTTCTGCCAAATTCACTATTTGAAGGACATAACTTTTTGTTATCCATTTATCTATCTAACATTACTTAATATTTGTTGTATATTATATGTACATATGTACCCCTCTTCTAATAATGTTGAATATCAAGTAATGCTACTAGGTATATAGATAAAGTATACAGTATGCATAGATGATACATTCTTAGACTGTAATAAAGATTAGTCGACATGCACAAAGTTCTTCTTCTATGTTTATGTTTAGTGAATAATAATCCGATTATTATTGTTTTTCACTTACTTTATCTTCTAGTTATTATTTCTTTACGTATCGTGATCAACCTATTCCCCCACTAAATATGTGTATACATATTTAGTACTAGGTAAATATACATAGATATGTACTACCTACTTATTTCTATCCATCAATGTACTTACTTATGAGAACAGTTGACGACGGCTCTAATTAAAAATGATTTAAGTGAGGTCTGTTTTTTTTTGTAAGACCCACCAGAATGATGCACTTTCTCATATGGCTAAAGAGTTCAATATAATACCATTGCCAATCTTACAATAATCAAATAAAGGTATATATAGTTTGGTATTGAGGTTTCGAGATTTTTAAAGGTCGTGAAGGTATAGTTTGAGACTTGCTATTCGTTATAGGATTTTTTTTTCTATCTCAAAATCTAGGATTGCATTAATTTCTAATGTAGGACTTATTAAAATTGGTCATGCCCATGAAAAACGCCCCCAATCTTAGAGCCCCTTAAATTCACCATGGTCATAAAGTATTTTAGTCAAGTAGCCATACTTAAACCTACTAATAGAGTTATTTCTGGAAAACATAAACGATCTTTCATAGTTTTCCATTTTTCTTAACAAAGACTTAATTTAAGTATTTATCTTTCTTATAAACATGGGATGCTTATTGCTTACATATACCTTCAGACGATTTTACTTCACAAACAAAAACATTTACATACTATTTTGTTTTAAGTTGTGGATTTTCAGGCTTCATTTCCCCTAATGACTCTTCTGAAGGTTGATTGTTTTATTTGGAATGAATTTTGTTAAACTTAGAACATATCCAAACAATTATACATTAATAATTCCTTAAGAATGAAGAAGTATTGACTAACTATCGACAGATTTTGTCCCTTTACTCTGCTTTTTTTAATGATATAATGGTATTGGCGTATTCAAGATTGCCAATATAGATTGGCGATGACGTCACTGCCTATAACGGGCATTTGGATAATTTAAACCTACTTCTATGTATATATATATATAGACAAAGTATTTAAATATAATATATTTTTTGTGAATTGGAGAAAAGCCCACTGAAACAAGGAAAATAAAGTCTTTTTGGAAGTAGATCACATTTTTCAAGTAGTGATTTGAAAATAATTATGACAAGGACTTTTTATTCCATCTCTTAACACTTATCAACTCTTTTATCAGAGTTAGTTCTCTAAGATTTCTATAGGGATTGAAAAAAAAAATATCTGAAGAAATTAACTCGAAACTATTTAAAATAGTTTAGAGTTAGTTTGAAATAGTGTTTTTTTTTAGGAAACTTGCTTTATTTTGTAAATATGCATTTACATAATGTGTTTGACTATCCAATCAAGACTATAAAATAATTGTAAGACAAACAAATCCTCTATTGTTTCATATTTAAAAAAGTAAAAGTTGATCATTTGGAGTATAAATTTGGCAAATCTTCATTAAGAAGTCTACTAGATAAAAATTCCCCTCCCCCCCCCTTTGCAACAAAAAAACCTTGCAGATGTCCCTATATGTGCATTTGAATAGACATGAAGGAAATGTTTTTGCTTTTGATTATTTGTCGATAAAATCGTAATACCATTATTTGTTTTGGTACCGGAACTGGTTCAAAAATATATGTATCATGACAACACTATTAGCAACTACTAGTAGTAGAAACAAGCTACAATCCAGTGTGTTATGCCCAGGGGAGGGGAGATGGGGAGGTCGAATTCTATTTATCATTCCTATTTTGCTGAGCCATCCATAGTAAGGGTCCTCCAATAACACAACTCTAATTACAACACTCAACTGATGTGTTACAAAACTATATCTCTGGTGAAATAATTGATGACTTTGATTAAGTATAGTAGTTGTACATAGGTACATACATGAGAACGATGAAGTCCGGAATCTGTCCCCCCAATTCACTCCCCCTTCCCTTAACATCAATAATTACTTAATACACTCTCTGAATCATAATGGTTAGCATTCCATTAAGTTACGGGTGGTCCCCAAAAAGGAAGAAAAACAAAACAAAAAATCATCTCCATAACGATGATGATAAAAGCCCAAGTCTTATGACTTTGATAATACCTTATTAAAACATTATATATTATGAACAACTATATACCTATGTATAATAATGTATATAACAATTTTTCGGGTTTCCTTTGACGTTGTCTTATTCATTAAGAGACGACGAGACTGTCTTCTTCTTCCCTTTTACTAAAACATACTCACCAACTGTCGTCAGTAAAAAAGAAAAGAAAGAAAAAAGGGAAAAATCGAATATTGACTTCATAACTTTATCCCCATCATTTATTCCCCACAAAAGAACAGGAAAAGAGAAGGAAAACACCTTGTTGTGAAAAAAAAAAGAAAAAAAAAAAAAAAAAGGAGAAAAAAGTCTTAACTTTTGAATAAGAAAAAAAAATATGAAAAATGGTATTATGTAAATCATATGTAATCCGCTGATTTTTTTATTTAAAGGAGGATGAAATATCCCTCCTACTCCTCCCGTGTCTGGAGATAATTTGGATATGCTTTCTCAAAATAATATCCATCAGGTTTTTTATCGTATGCGTGATTCTGTGTAATGAGATCCATTAATGTAGATTTGACAAACTCTATACAAAGTTTCAATTACATCGGCACAGATCTAAATATGTAAAAAGCCGTATAAATATTTTCATATAGATATGGAAAGAAAATTATGTGATCAGTTCGTGTATGAGTTTACGATGACATGGAGACATATTGATTCATCTACTTTATAACTAACTACGTAACCTTCGTTATTACTGCAAAAGGAAGAATACAATCAAACAAAATTGATATAGTGACGTCATCATTGTTAGTTGAGTACTTATTTTCGACATCAAAAACAACCTTATGTGGGGGGAAATGTTGTTTCGTAGGATCATAGAAGGGAACCACCACTTTTAATTTCTTTCTTTCATAGGTCATTTGTTAAAAAGTCCAGTAACAACTTTCGAATGACACAGGTCAGGGCTCGGTAAAAAGAGTTTTAACCGTTTTGTTAGCATTGGTTTTTACTGTGTTATTTTCCACTAACAAATTGTTATTATCATTAGGTTTTGTATCCAAATTAAGGTCTTGATTTAGTAATAACCCATTGAAGATATCATGAAATTGAAATAATACTGTTTACGTATGTTCTAGCATTATTTTGATTTGCCAATTCAAAATAAATTATCAATCCATAAGGGAAAATATTTTTTAATAGTGTTTATTTATTAGATATTATTGACATACGGTCCCAGCCTTGTTGCATAATCAAATGAACTTATTAAATTCAAGGATTAATTATTTTGAATTGGCAAATCAAAATAATGCTAGAATATACTTAAACAATATTATTTCAATTTCATGATATCTTCAATGGGTTATTACTAAATCAAGGATACACAATTATTTAATTAAAAGAGATAGGATTAATAAATTGTATTGTGGCGAAGAAAATAATTAAGTTTGACGCATCGACTGCAAAAAGATTAAATACCATATTATTAGGGATTAATTGATATTTATGTAGATATCTTCCAAAGAGTTTCCACTTTGACATAATATGATGTTGGTCCTTATTTAGTACTGAAATTCAGTTCAATCTCGGCTTGGTTCAGTTCAGTCCTACATATCATGCATAAAACTTTGATCCTTGGTGACGTTACTCAACTTAGTTGAACTTATTTTATAAATCGGTTCTAGTACTGATATGCCGAAGGTTGGACGACATTAAGGACCGGTCCTTAGGACTGGTAGGACCGGCTTCAGGACCAAATAAATAAGGAAATCCATAAGACAAACATGATGATGTATTCCAAATATAATGTAAGGTTGAAAATATTTGATTAAAATATAAACTCCTACTTTGTGTCAGGTATTTGACAAATTTTCGCCAACGATCGGAATATACTCCATATGTAGGTAACCCTCAAACATAACTTCAAAAACAGGTCCTCAATTATCTTCTCTTTACGAAAAATGTATGTACATTGTACTTATATATATTGCATTGAAAGCCTTGCTTACAATAAGTAATAATAATCCTATAATTCTATTGAGAGCCTTTGCTTGCTTGCCTGTCTCTCTGTCTTAAACACTATAATCATCCTCATCAAAAATAAATACATTAATGCACTTTTTGGGTATCTTCTATGTTACAACAACAAAAAGAAGGTAAAATCCCTTAATGGAATTCACCAGTCTGCTGGCATCACCAGGTGTGTGTGTGTGATCCTAGGTGGGCTCTTACAGCATCTACAAAAAAATTGTTCCCCGTAATTACTCATTTTGCAATCCTTTTTAGTTTTTTAATCATCTTCAAAAATATTTAAAAATAAAAATCCATGACCTCCTAAAAAACAAAAAGTAAAAAACAACAACAACGCAACAGCCATCAACCCGTGGTTTATGCTTAAAAGTTATTAAGAGTTCAATAATATACACACATACATATATAGAAAAAAAATAGTTTTTTTTCTCGTGAAGTCATAATTTTATTTTTCTTAATCTATTTTTTGTTTTACAATTATAACTTCAAATAGTGAATTACCTAACTTTAAATTCTCATACCTATCTGTATATTACGCACAGATTGAAATGACCCCTCATCCATCCATCATGGTTTACTCTCTCATCCAATTTCGTTCATACAACCAAAATACGTTTTTTTTATTAGTCTCATATAGAAGTTCATAAAATGTAAGAAAAAAACTTATTCATAAAAAATAAATATAAGTGAGTAATTGAATTTACATTTTGACTGTAGAGTGGGGAGAGTGAAATGTTAATGAAGTAATAAATGGTATTTGTTTTCCCTGTCTTTCAAAACAGTCTCTTAAAATATATTTGAATATCAATTTATTTCTGAGTATAGAGAAAATGATTCAAAAATTAATTACAGCAATTTGTTAGTTTGCGAGTGGTTTGGACCATTTTATATTTGTGTGATAACGAGTAGTTGGTATTAATGTAGTTTTTTTCTTGCGTTAGTCAGTACTTAAAAATGGGATCCACTTTGATAAGATCATGGAAAAAACATTTAATTTTTACCCTCTAAACATGTTGATATTTATTCATTATAACATATAGTTGCGCTCATCCGTGACAAGTTTAGAGTCAGTTTTGATTAACACCTTGTTTCTTTACACGAATGGTATTCTTTATTTGAAGTATCACATGTTCATAGTCACATAATCTGTGGATACAAAGCCTAAAAGCCAATAAAACATAGGAAATATTGAATAGTCTTAACAACAGTATGATTATCAATTGCATTAGGAGACACTTGTATATTTTTATGATGTCATGAGTGATTGGTATGGTAATACAATAATAATTTAGATTCTTATTGTTGTGGTTAAAAACATCTAACCTGAGATCAAGAGAAGATCAATACTTTAAGCGATCGATACTTACTCGATACACAAATAAATAAAATTATCCTTTTATTTTTGGATTATTTATAGTCTATTGCTTTACTTTTGAACTTGACAGAGGTGGAGACGTTGACTCGAGTTGTTATTTTGAAGACTTTCGACTTGACTTGAGCTCAAAATAAGATACTTAAATACATCTACTACTCCAGATTCGACTTGTACTCGAAAGCTATTCTATACTGAGTTCAAGAAAAGCCACAATACACTTATAAAACTTTATATAAATATTAAAGGACTGAAACTAAACTAAATAGAAATATTCAAAGAGCAAATACTTGAGCCCCGACTTGGACTTGCAGTATAAAAACGTCTTCACACCTCTAGATTTTGAGAACCGTACCTAGGTGACCATGCATAGAGTCCTTGACAAAACCAGGAATTTTAGGAGTCGATATCCAAACGAGAGCTTCAAAAAATTGATATATAGGTTCATGCCACTAGGCACGTTGACATACTACATTTACATTTACACTTACAAATCATTCTCAAAGTTAGTTTTTGACGAGGAACACCTCCTCTCCCACATAGCCGTTGCTTTTCATTATCAAAGGTGTATAATGTATACACAACCAATTAAAGAGTTTGCCACATTTATATATAAATACATGTATAATTCTTCAAGAGGAGAATGAAATAGGGGATACGAATGAAAGGATGCTCTGAAAGACATTGATGGATCCGTAGAGATCTATCAAAAGAACGACTTTTAAAAAGTACATATATTGAAAAGAGAGGGCTGGATAGGGGGAATTTAATTCAATTTTATTCGTAGATTGTAGAATTTGTGACTATATTTGTATATTACATATATGTATATTATAAGGGTTCATTTAAGTGATGGTTCTCAGATTGTTTTTTGGATATTTTATAATGAGTAGTCGTCAATTTATTGATACCTACCATTTATGAAAAATAAAATAATGGAAGATACTTTCCGTATCAATAATAATTGCTTGTATTAAATACATATAGGTAGGTTTCTAAGTACTCGTACGAATAAAACCAATTTCTCTAATACGTGTACATATATTTATGTATATACACAACCATACATGGTTTAGATGTATGTACAAATATATACCATAAAAGATCTATGAAAGAGATAAGTCTCCTTCTTCTCCTTCTTTTTACACTACTTCTTCCAATTCCCAAGAACGAATCCCCCCAAAATAAAATTAACAAACTACTTAATTTTTTTATTCTCTCTCTCACGATTTTTGATTCTTCTCTAGAGTACTAGAACTATTATTATTATTACTGGTTGGTTGGTATATGAGAGTAATACATGAATGGTAAATGTGGTTATCACATGCAATGAATTAACTTTATTATTAGACAAATTTTGATGTTTTCTAAGTACGAGTACTGTTGTGAAGACTATCGTTTTTATTAGATATAAATTCTACATACAGATACAAAATAGTATATAGGTATACATTAGTGTTGGGTTTCTCTCTGAAAAGCATATAAAGGTCCGAGACTGCTATGATTTTTAGAAGACTGAAGGAGTTCGGTCCTCTAAAGAAATTCTAGTCAAGACTGTTCTCAAATAAAAATTCGGTCTGGATTGGTTTTGAAGCAAATCTTAGCACTAATGTACATATGACATTTCTTAGTTGTTGGCTTTTTATTGGGTCAAGGTGGCTTTGTAGAAAAGAACCTAAGTCACACTAATTTCCATTTTATGCTGCAGCATAATCAAAAATATTGAAATCATAAAAAGCAAAACAGAACACCAATAATGATTAAAACTTCATCCTTAAATGAAACTCAAGAATTAAAACATAAAATTCTAGAGTCCACTCTAAAAAATCAAGTCTTAGAACTTGATTCAAATGTACAAATAACAAGAATCAAAACTTAAAAGTCAAGAACAAAAGTTACAAAGTCAAGAATATAAACTAAAAACTCAAGAATGAAAGCTAAAAACACAAGAATCAAAATAAAAACTCAATAAACAGCTTCATTCCTAAATGAAAAAGAATTATAAAATAACAAAATATTCCAATTTTAATCCAAGCTAAAAAACAAGAATTAAAACTTTATTCGAAAACAAAGATATACGAACTAAAATTTAATTCGTAAATAAAAATAAAAAACTAAAGCTTAATTCGAAAAAAAATAAAAATAAGAATCTAAGCCTCGAAATATAGCATCAAAACTTGATACATGAAATGTACTACCTAAGATATTAATCATACAATAATTTTACTCATATATTGCTTTCCCCTGGACTCATGTCTAATCTTAAGGATGAACCCTATATCATTAATTCATGTCACAGATATGCTTTGTCCTTTTCAATGTCTAATTACACTTTTACATATAAGCAAGGAAAAAAAAAACACACAGGGGACACACGTAAATTTGTCATCTTTAATTTGCTCATGAAGATTACAAAATACATATGTAGATTACAAGTACTGGTAAACAAACCTTTTATGGATCAGTGATTTGAATAATAAGCATATTTGACAAATAAATTTTTTTGTTTTAATTATATTAAATGTAATTATATGCAATAGACTTTTATAATATTTATTTACATATTTGTATATATATTAAGTAATTAGTCAAAGTAATTAAAAAAACAGAGAATCGAGTATTCATAGTGGCAATAATAAAAATATTAAAATGACAACAGATGGACGTACAAAGGTAGATAGGTAGGTTCGTGTTTTATATGTGTGTATATTATGTAGTAAGAACCATATATTAATAAATACAGATTATATATTATTATGTACATAAGTTGATGGTTGTTTGGGCAAAGGAAAATGAGAACAGGGTTGTAGACCTACTGAGTGAAATAAGAAGAATTTAGAAGAAAAAGTCGATATGAAATTTCCATACTTACATCACAATAGGGTCGTTTTTATTTTTTTTATTCTTACATAAATAACAGAAATTTTGCATACATTAGCATAAATTAATATGTAAAACAGAGAAGGCCTCTTCTTCCCTTTTCGGGGAGGGAGGAATTTACTCAATGTGTACATATATGTTTGAAGTAAAAAAAAAATATTATAATTCCCCCCCCTTCCCCCCTTGTATAATGTGTAGAGTTGTAGATTTTCCATATGTAAAAATAATATAAAACCAAAATCAAATTGGTAAACCTGACAAATTGAAGAATGTTTGGAAAGGGGCGTCCGCAGAATTATATTTGAGCGAAGGGGGGATTGGTTTATGGACAAAAAAAGAGAGAAAAAGTTAATTTTCATATATTAAACTTTTTGCAAAAAAATACATTTTTGAATTTTTTTTTACCAAAATACATAGCAATTTAAAAAAAAAATTTAAAAGTTAAATTTTTTATATAGGATAATTTCAAAAATCCATAGGTATTCACAAAAAGTTAAATTATTTGAAAAAAAAATTATTTAGAAATTGGAAAAAAATTACTTAAATACATAGTAATTGACAAAAAAATTGAAAAATTAAATTTATTTGAAAAAAAAGTTCAAAATTTAATTTTCATATATTAAATTTTTTGAAGAACAGTAACTAAAATTAAACTTTTTGAAGAACAGTAACTAAAATTAAATATTATACAAAAAATTACAAAAATACACAGCTATTCACAAAACAAAAAAGTTTTAGAAACTTTTTTCAAAAGTTTAATTATAAATTTGAATTTCAATTATTTTTTTTTTTTTTTTAATTTCAAAAATTAAACTTTTTTTTTTTAATATCAAATATACTTTTAAAATCAAAAAATACTAAGAAAAATTCCTTAATTTGCTCACCTCCTGCGGACGCCATTTTTGGAGGATTACGTTTCATTAAAGTAACTCTGAGATGAGCAAATGAACAAAAGTCCCACTCCATATCGAGAAATTACTCAGATATTCATACTCAATTCTAGCTAGTCCGAGTCCAACAAGGACTTACAGGTTACACTTATAACTCGTTAGGGTTACTCTCCTCATGCATGAGGACACACATTCGGGGTTACACACTTTATACTAAGATGTTTGCTCCTCGAGAATGAAAGAATAAATTTTGACAGCTCTAAGAAATATATTAAACTCCTCTCAAGTTGCCAACAAAAACAAAAACTGACGCTCAAAAATTCCTACAATTTACCTACAAAGCTACTTATTTCGTCCTTTTGGTGTTCTCTATAATAGAGTCAAAGTTCTTTTTATATGGTCCAAGCAGACACTGTAGTACACTTTAATAATCCATTGATTAATAAAAATAATTGTTTATTATATATTCTAAATATGTACAAATGAATGTATGTTCTCAAAATGTTCATTTTTTGAATATTTACTTTAACTCAGACTTATAACTCCCCTACAAATCCTCAGCGTTTATCTCCGTCAGAAATGGTTTCTTCTAATTTATATGTTTTTTCTTCAAGAATTAAATATCAGCTTTAGAAATGAAAAACACTGTTTAGATTGAAAAAGAAAATTTAAAAAAAATAGCAAACTACAAAATGCTTAAAATTTACTACCCTAATCATAGATGTTAGAGATCTGTGTAAATCCCAAAAGTTGCCACTTTCCAAATAAAAACTTGGATATAAATGAATTTTATATTAAGTAAAACTACTCTTAATGTAATTAGTTCATAAACCCTTGAAGAACAACGCAAATTACTCGTAACTACATCCTTAAAACTAACCCAATTCTGTACATATATTTGCAAATTTACAAATTTTTTCCTTAACAAATACAATGTTTATGGAAGAAAAATATTTTTTTTTTAAAAGTAAGTACTCAATATGATCTTTGTACTAAGTTAATACATAAAAATCTTGAACAAAAAAAAGATGATATTCCCAACTATTATTTTTTATATTATTTAATATGTAGCCAAATATTCGATCAATAGAAGGCCTTACATTCAAACTTTTCAGATACTCAAGAGTGTTAACTTTACCATAAAAACCTTCATTTAGTTTGTAGTACTTAATTTAAGTCTGATTTAATCCTTCAAATAAAATCTATCTTATTTTAAAAATATAAATATATTAAAACTATAACTACAATTAACATCGATTCCAGTGGATTCACCATAATTATTTATAGGTGGAAACATAGTATTATTAGTTCAATTACACAAATGAAATACAGATTCAAATTTTATAAAAGTAATTCCTTTTTGCTAAATTGACGTTAATGAGTATTTTTTGTTTTAGATAATATTATAACATAAACGAAAAGTTTATCTTAACAATAAAACATAAGTTATCCAGACTAATCCATAGTAACCCCTATTACTAGAAAACAATTTCCGCCTCCACTCCTCCAATTAATAATTAAACATAAAATTGATTAATATTTAATATGTAAAATCCACCACTGGACAACGCATTCCAATGTCATATTGTACTCGGTAGATTCCTTTTGGCATTCAAGCAACTAATTCCTTCTTCAATAAAGAAAAAAAAGGAAGAGATTTCATTTCATTATAATCAAAACAAAAAAATGCTTAATATTAATGATGTTTGGAAAGGTATTGATACGGTTGGGCGGCACCTAATGATGATGGGGAAGAGAATGAGACTGATAAAAATATACAAATTCCTTAGAGGAAAACACAAAAAAAACAAAAACCCATCCTCTTGACTAAAACAACATCCTAATAACCAACGAACCAACGAAGGAACACACATCAGAGTCTTACTACTCATTCTACTACTTTTACCCCCTCACTCATTATAGGTACACAAATGGGCAAGTAGTAAGTAGGACATAGTTAGATAATGAGGTCAGGTGATGTCGTATATGTATAATGCATGTACTGAGATATTGGTGGGGCATATCCCTCATGTCTATCAATCAGATCAAATATAAAGGCATATAAGTTTGTTGTGAGGATGATACGATGCGGATGAATAGACCATGAGTCGTTTCATAAACATTAATACAACGTTTTGTTGGGGTTTTGTTATAACTGCACTCCGTCAACATAAAATCAAGTTTGAATAATTGTGAATTACATTTGTATTCTTTGACGAATTATCGGCAATTTCTATCAACAAATTATAATGACTAAACCTTTGGAGGAACTGCCGCATATTGCAATGGAAATTGCAAAAATAAATCCTCATAATTAAAGAATAATAAATTGTTAAATTTTATTTGAATGGCTATATCAGGATCAAAACTCATCCCAGAAGTTTGAAAGTAAGCCCCATAATTAATCAAAATATATTTTTGATATATACATGATTTTAAAAAAAAATGACGTATCTGTTTTGCTTCATTTTTATTCCAGATAATTTTTGTGTTAACTCACCGCATAAGTTAGTGCGGTTTTTTATTTCAAGATATCCTTCAATAATAACATCCACCATTTACGAGTGAAAATGATTAACATGTTAGTTTGTAGTATCGACAGTCTAAAACAGTCAAGATATATCCGCAGAATCAAATACTTGAGTAGTTAGGGACATTGCTGTACAGACGTTCCTCAAATTAACGGGTTACGGTGGAACCCAGTTAAAACGTCAGAGCTTACTACGGATTGTTTATAGTGGACATTTATAAAAGTATCGAATTAGTTATTTAATAGATTATTAATTCGATAAGTCATAATTCTTGTATAGTGGATAATACATATAGTCAACCAGTTGAGATCTAGCTTGAGTAAGTTCTATTCTACTTAATATCAGAGTGAAGATGCCCCCAAATACCTTTTTTAAATTTGGCAAACGAGTGAATGCTTGGCAGTTTCTTTGCTTTAGTATCCATGCTAAAAGTTATAACTATAGACATGAGCACTAATTATAGAATCATTTAGCTTCTTCCCCACTATACAGACACGTTGCAAAAGTATTATATTTCAATGGTAGTCAATCGTTTATTAAGAAATATGCTATGGCCTACAAACATTTCATGTTAATTTATACCGCAATTACATGGTATAAAGGTATGGAATAGGTCTGGACTTTAATGTTAATGAAAAAGAAATTAGAAATTAACTTAATGCAATTGATTGTTATTAATTACAGTCCCAATGATGGTCAAATTATACTTAAGAAGCTAGTTCTGGGTCAACTTTGCTCTAGACATAAAAGCACTTCCTTATACGAATCATGATTGTATTTCAAGATATTGACGGTGTAGTAACTCAGTTTTCATTTGATGAAAAATTAAATAATATTTAATTACATGACCAATGCGACCTCCACGGTATTAGTCAAGGAATCAATCACTGGTATACTTTAGTAATAATAAAAAGTTAATATAGAAAGCTATTAGAAGTTCATAATTTCTCCACAGCCTCCAATATATATTTACAGATGTTTAGCTTGTCTCTGGAAGAACAGCTTTTTGATATAAATCCAAGTTTGGATTATTTTGTATTTAATTTATGGTTTTTCAATTCGGAAATTTACATAAAATTTTCCCTCCTCTGATTCCAACTAAATAGAAAAACATAAATGTTTTTCTACGAAAAAGCAATATCAATACCTTTGGGAGGAGTAGGTGACCCTCTCCACTTAAGTAAGTATCTTTGAAAGATAGAAAAAAAATTAGAAATGAAATCTTTAACTTAACCATAGTAATAAAAAAGAATAAAGTTTTTTTTCTCTTTTTTGCGGAAATAAAAATGAAGCTGGTCAGTGGAGAGTAGGTATGTATATTGTACATAACTTACAGAAAAAAGAAAACGTTTAAATTATGGTTTTACTGCCGTTTCTCATGCAAACGTTGTTCGTTCATGTGTCAATTCAGAAAATTAGAATTTTTTGGTTAATGAGAAAAAAAAGTAGAACGAAAATAAAACGAAGTAATAATATGAAAAAGAAGGCGAACGAAAATTACAAATTAAAATATTTTATTATTATTTTCAATGTATTCTGTGTGTGTTCGAGTTACAAGTACCTTAAAGGGTTCTTATGTATTGTGTGTAGTGACCAAGAGTTCAGGGTCAGAATCCTTACGTCATTTACGTGGGAAACAAAAACTTTTTATATTTTTTATATTATAGTAACAAATAAGAAATATTGACAAATTAAATTTCCATTTAACTTTTATTTTTCTTAAACAACTCATCTCACAGATCAATGCCTCCAGATATGTAGATACTACCTTTTGGTTTGAAGTGTTTTTGTTACCTGTTGTTTTTTCATTGTTGATGTTCATTCTCTATTCAAAAGGAATCTGAGATTCCTTATCACTAATTACAACTTATAGCCACCACGGCTATGAAACCTATGTAGATTCTTCAAATACATATGTAAGTACAAATCAGTGAAAATATATCATTAAAATACTTTTTTTCCAATTCCGTTCCTCCCTCTTCATCCATCTATCCACGTGCTTACTTACAAAGATTTATTGAGAGTTGGAACCATCAATTCACAAACGTGTAATTTACAAAAAAAAAAAAATAATATATATATAAAAGGGGATAATTTATATATTTTTTAGAGTTTTTGTATTGTAACTTTTGCAGAAGAAATATTAGAGTTCATTGAGTAGGGTTTCCATATGGAAGAAGAAGTCACTAAAAGAGTTGAATAAACGGCATTACGGAGCTGTTCACGCATTTTTTAAAAGTGTTTTTTTTTTAAATGCAAGTGAAGTCAAAACAAAAATGGTTTCAATAGATAGGGATTAAGTAATACCAAACTTGGGATGTTTCCCTCTAAATTTTAATAAAACCTCAGTATGGGATGAAACAGCATCCCATCCAGCAACATTTACTAGACAACGTCATGATCGTATATATCAGTCATTCACCTATAAATACTAAATAATCTACTTTATCCTTCAATTTAAAAATAATGGGATACCAATTTGAGCATTAAAAATACTTGAAGTAAAACTATACTAATTCAATTGGTAAACTAGAATACTGTATTAAAGTATAAGAACAAATATTAATTCTTACTAAATATTACTAAAATTTGGAACGTTTAATAAGAGATATGGGATGAGGCAGAACTATATTAATGAGCGATACAACCTTATATTAAAATTCAAGTACTATTTGCTTGGTCAAGTACACAAATCTTTATTGCTTGGAAGTCCTTTTTTTACGAGTCTGATTCAATTCTAAAGTTTACAACTTCAAGTCCAAATCGAGTATGATGTCAGAGTTGAACTATAATTAATTAAGTGTAAATCTTGGTTGGCTTGATGTCGCAAGTATGGGACCCAGCTCTGCAAGGAAATGACGAAGAAAGTTAAGTCCATAGGTACGTACTATCTAGGAAGGTAATTTGTGAAAGAGGTTTTTTCCGTGGACAGGAAGTTTATTTATTTCATTTTGCATGATATATCAAACATCTATTGATAAAACAGTTACTCTGAGCAAAATATATACGGTATCAGATTGACTGAGGATGACAATTCTCTATTGTTTATTTTGTATTTTGTTATTCTTGTGTATTGTTTTTTGATTATCAGAGTTCACACGTAGTAAATAGAAGGGGTGAATGTGGAGAAGAATACAAAAAATACAATAGTCATTTTATGAAACAGCAACAAAAAAAAAAAAAATATTGAGCTAGTTTTTTGTATTTTTGCGTATCACTACTCTATTTAATATCCCCCCCTGAACAACACCGCAGTTACCCTGCATACATGTATTCATCCTCAGGAGCAAACCATTTGGCTAAGAATAAATGAATAAACCACAAATCGTATAATTAAATTGTATTTATATACAAAGTGGTTGACTGGTTGGTTAACAAAACCTAGGCTGTTGAACAATGGAATGAGAGGACGTGAAAGGCGGTAGTCCGGAGCTTGCTTCATTGTTGTTTCCTTGATAGAGACGTTATTATGCATATACATATAAACTGTAAATAGAAACCCTGTTTTTGCGTGTTTTAATTTTTGGTTGTGTTGTGTACGTATGTATGTAACTGAAAATACTCACGTCATATCGTGACGAGGGATCATATCAGAAATAACTACAACAATAACTATACATATAGAAGGATGAAGTATCTTCAATGAGAAGTCGAGAGAGGGAACATGTGTCTACTATGTACCCATGTACATAATACCAATTCAACCCTTTCCAAAAGGCAAGGACAAATTTTTTTCTTTCTAATGACTCTATGGGAAAATGTTTTAACCTTTTGCTATTATCTAATGAAATAGAGGTATTCATTATGCCTAATAGTAATCAATCCTTGAATTACGAGTAATATTCCTGTGAAAAAAATTATCCCAGGCCAAAGCTGGCCCAGAACTTAATTGTTAGTGGTACACATACTACCGTTCGTTGAAAAAGATTAGTAGAGTTTTTCCCGGAATTTTGAGATGTTCCACGGGTTTACACCTACCAAAATTCAAGAGAAAAAAATTCTTGGGAAATCTCGCATTTAATTATTTTAGAATAAAACTTCCCTTATTAAATACCTTAATTGAAAGTTGACTTCATAATATTGAAAATTAACTTAAGAGACAGTTTATTTAAGGTTAACACTACAGTGCATATGATGCCCAACGAATCAAAAATGAGTATTTAATTCACCTTCTATCGTAGTAAACACGAAATAATTTAGGATTTTTTACAATTACATAGTTTAAAATTATTTTTTTCTTCTTAAAATTTGAAATAAACTACTTCAATTTCGTTGTAATTATTATTTATGATCAAATCCCAGAATTTACCAGGATCTCAAAATTAAAAGTTGGTTTACTGGAATCTCGCTGAAAAACAATTTTCCCGGAAAGGAGAAACCCTAATCACTACATAATATGTAGTCTCAAGTGTAAACCGTAATATCATTCCGATTACATTCATCCCCTGTCTTTTCATTTTTCTATTAATTTCATTCCCTGTAAAATTAATCCCAAGACATTTCATTCCCACTTTTGTCTTTAATGACGGCATACGATCAGAACCAGTTTGTTGTTTTTATATATGTAGGGAGGCCTGGTCCGTCCCACCTTTCTCCAGGATCCCTTACACTCACCTATTTTAAGTTCATCTCTGCATTGAAACCATATGACGTCAATAAATATGCATCTTTAAAGTGGCAATGAAATGTCCAGTGATACATTTTACTGAGGATTAAATGATCTAGCACCAGTTTGAAGTTGTTGAATTGATCTTACAGGATCAGTGTTCTAGTCTTGTATGTACCATTTGGAAAAGTGGCTGTGTTATTCAAAGGAATCTAACCCTACCAATGACTAATTAGTCTCCTCGATGAATTGGGCCACTTCGTGTCCAAATCATTTGTAATCTAATCCCCCCCCCCCTTCTCAACTTTATATATATATTCTAGATAGGTATTAATAAACATTTTAGTTTATAATTAGGTTATCCCCAAGAGACAACCAAAGTAATTCTGATATTTGAGACATATAAAGTTACTCTACTAAAATATAACTATACTTTTTTGAAACCATTCAAAAATATTACTTCCAATGCACGACTTTTAAATTGAATATGAACTAAATTGTGACATTTACTAAGCAACTAAAAACTATTAGAAAAAAACAAAAAAACAACAACAATAAACTAAACAAGTGAAATTGATTTATTTTTACACTTTCTTAAATTGCGAACCAGTTGACGAGGGAACTTTTATCTGAACAAGAGGAATAATATCTTAATAGATCTCTAGCATAGATGTATGAACTTAAACAGATATTAGGAATCTTGATTAAAAAGGATGAATATCTTGCTAAATCTACAATCATGATTACTTCAAGATATTCATTCCCGATGGCTCTGCAATAGTTATTTTTTCTTCAATTGTGCTTTGGAGCTTGAAATAACATCTTCAAATACTCGATTGTTAGCATTACGGTTTTTCGAAGGAAGTTCAAGTAACAATAAAAGGATGATAAACTCTCTTACAATTTTGAGAGTCGGGCAACTGGCAAGAGCGTGAATTGTCGAATTAAACATTTTAACACAATCCTTACAGGAGGCGTTAAAATAAATGCAGCCTGATAAAATTTAAAATTGAGCTTTAACTTTTTTCCCATCCTTAGAGATTTTAGAGATTGAGACTATAATTATATTTCTCAATTCATAATGTAAATCTAGCAAATCCAGAAAATAGTCACATATTCTAGTTGCGTCTGCTTTCATTTGAGATGAATAACTAATTCATTACCATGTTCTACATTACATGTGGCAAATGATTTAATGCTACACTTTTAAGTGGAAACATAAATTATCCTTAACTAAACACTGAGTCATCGCAAATATCGTGAATTATAATAATATTTCTTGATAAATCCTCAAATTCTATTCTATATAGGTCCTACTTAAATTTTAGGAAAAACTTTTTCTTAACAATTCTGCTGCACAATGTCAATTGTTGAAGAAGATGTTAAATTAAGAGTACCTTTACAAATAATTATTTGGCTAGCTCCCGTAGATAAAGAATGCATAGAAATAATCTTATTAGTACATTCAGTGCCTCGCATCAACCAATTATAGATCAAGGTAGTTCAAATGAGCGATTATGGGCATTATATACTGACAATTATTAGCAAAGATATTATTAGTTTGATCATATTTTGAATATATTTTTTGAGACGGGTCTTGGATTTATTTTGAGACTGAAACACAAGATTAGTATGTATGTAAATATGTGGATGACGTATGGATGTATGTAGAAAGAACACACACTACACAGGTATAATAAATATTCTTGAATAGTTTTTTATATGGTTTTTATATAGGGCATATAATATATCAATGGTATAATGGTATAAAAATGAAAATACGAAGAAGAAGAAGAATATCACAGAGCCATTAATAAAAGAAGTACTATTCAAGTACCTAGCGTCGTCGTCTCCTTCTTTCATATTATGTAAGCCTTATAATAAATACATACAATCAGGTCTCTCCTTGAATTAACGATCTTTTGAGTACCGTGTGCCCAGGAGTATGTACGTATATGTTGGTTGGTTGGTAGAGGCAAAGAAATAAGAAAGAGGAAAATAAGAAAGGCATTGTATGTGCCCACAAAAGCGAGAGGTTTGAATAATATATATTACAATTACATAAGGATATTTAATCAATTTGTTAGGGCAATGAATTGCCAGATTCTCCCTCTATTTTTTGAGATGTCAAAATGAATTTGAATAATGGTTTAAACCTTGGTTAGGACGTAGATATATATATATATTATTGTTGTGACTATTCATTTGTGAGTTAAAGAGGGAAGGGAAGTGTAGCAAGACAAACGTCTTGACTTGTTGCTGCTTATGGTTTTAAATGGTTTACAAGGAAGTACTTGTTTTGTGAGATACTTGGGCACCAAGTGTAGAATGCCCCTATTCATTACATGTTTTCCTTCTTTTTGACTTTAAAATAATACGAATAATAATAAAAGAATATGTTGTCTGATCAGTATTGGTTTTAACGTTTTTATTAATATTATGAAATTAGAAAAAAATATAATTTTCATTTTGATTGTTGTTTTGTTTTTGGAGAATACATTTATTAAGGATATTTAAAAAAAGTAAGAAATTGGATTTGGGTTCTTTATTTATTTGTAATGAATCCTTTATTTTAAGTTCATCTTTATGTCCCTGTCACACAAAAATGGATATTTCATGAACCCCTGGATGAGATGTAAAAGCGAACAAGTACTAAAAAAAGAAGACAGTTTTTCATCTAAATCATTTGTTTCCTTTTGAGATTTGATGAGGGTTTGACTTTAAATGTATATATGTACTTGTAACAATAATATTTTTATTGTGCAAATATTCATTTTATATGGCTACGTATTTGCAAAAAATAAAGCCCTATCAATCTACATAGACATTTCTTCACTCTTTTCAAACGATAACTCAATCATTTTTAGGCTCTAATGAAAATAAACAAAAAAAAAGTTTGGACTTTAAGGTCTTCCTACGACAGGTTTGCTTAAAAAAATAAATAGATGAATAATATTAACTTTTTTTGGTCTTTTGAACTATTGAAGCCGTGGGGGGAAGAATATATCCTCTATATAACCCCCCTTTTAGTTAATCTACTATTATTGTCCCTTTAGATTGATTAGTTGCGTGTAAAAAGTTTTCCATAACTCAAAGGCTTCTTAACATAACC
Organism: Lepeophtheirus salmonis; assembly: GCF_016086655.4. NCBI lineage: Eukaryota > Metazoa > Arthropoda > Copepoda > Siphonostomatoida > Caligidae > Lepeophtheirus > Lepeophtheirus salmonis. Next base: position 25,475,857 of record NC_052136.2, read on the forward strand.
ATTTTGGGTTCATTTCCAGTTGATTGTTCATTTTTCACTTGGATCGTGCTGTGATCATTAGAGAGAATTTGGCATGGTATGTCCCGTTTGAGATAGTGTATGTCTCACTTTTTGGCGCCATCAAATGAAGAAATAAGATGTATTTCTTGATAGAAGTGGACTATAATGCGTGAAGAATGCAAATGTAAAACAGACTCATTTTGAGAACAACCAATCCAGAGCTTGCTTTTGCATTTTACACTTATGAATCAAGCTCTAGATTCGATAATTGTGGCCGATCAGCTATTATCCCATAGACATGCTGTACGTAATCCTTGAGTTTACTGTGTAAACCTTTTATTTTTTAAGCCGGTCATACTCATTGACATGTCAAAAGAATCAACTGAATATATGAATATACCTACATGATATCCACGTCTCTTTATAAAGTCTCTCACGAAGAGGTGTGAAGAGGAAATGATTCTTGATTAATGTGTGATTGTTTTTTGTGAAAGGTAGAAGTAGAAGAAAAGAAGAAAATACTTTAGAAGGAAGTTATTATTTTTCATATTCTTATTATTGTTGTTTACTCATAATTACATACATACAAAAAGAGGAGAGAGTTAAAGAGGGAAAAAAAGGGTTAAGTCACTTTCAAAACAAAGCCAGCACACAGACAGACATACATTTTTTGTATAAACAGTTTGAGTGACAAATTGAGTACCTATGTACTGTGTGTACATTAGACAGTTTCGTTTTTGGGCTGAGATTTTTCTGCCTCAGCACAAGGATGTTTTTAATAGGGAAAATATGAAAAGATACTGTGACCAAATTTTATGACTCTGAAGCCGTTTTTTGACATGGTACAGACCGTATGAAGTTTACAAAAATGTTTTTTTTGTGTATAAAGTAGCCCTTTTTAGGCATTCTGTACCACAATTTCAAATTAGGGATAAAAATTGTACTTTTTATATCTTTCTAATTTTCAATTTATGAGTTAAAAATATTATTCATATTGTAAATACAGGGGTCTAAGATGTGCTCAATGATTTGCTGTTTTATTAAACGTAACATATCAAAAATTAACCCTAGTTGAATAAGGTATATCTCTTGAACAAAAAGAAGGAACAATATCTTGTGTTCCGTTTGATAAAACAGGGAAATTGCAAATCATGAAGCACATCTTAGGCGTGCCATATTTTTTAATCACTGATAAACCTAATACATGGCCGTCCACAGGATTATTTATATATATTTTTGGTGTTAGTAATTTTTTTAGAAAAAATTTCAAAAATGAAATTCATAAATTAAAATTTTAAGAAAAAATTTCAAAAATCCACAGTTATTCACAAAATATTTCAAATAATACATTTTTGGTTAGGGGTTATAGCCCCTCCAGCCTGCCCCTGTAATCAATAGAAAATACAATTTTTACTCAAAGAACCATAATTGGAATTTTGGTATAAGAAGGCTAAAAAGGGGCAATTTTGACTATCAAATATCATTTTTTCCAAAATAAAATGCCCTGTACGTCGCTCAAAATGGTTCCAGGGGTCTGTAACTTGCCAAAGTCATTGTTTTATTGTTCACCATAGAAAAGGAAATTTTATGCCGAGGGAGATAAAATGGGACAGCTTAATGTCTAATGTTTGTGACAAAGGGAGACGGAGGAAAAAGAAGACATGAAAATAGTACAAAAATGAAAGGTGTCTTTATTTTATTAGGAAGACATAAATGATTGTTGTATGTAGTGATATGTCAACTCAAAAACAATATTCAATGCAAATCATGAAATAGAAAATTTTCCAATTAAAAACTCAATAAGGAAAAAAAAAAATTAAGTTCCATATTTTATTCGTCCATGACTATTAATTAACTATTAGAGTGTTTTTATTCATAAAAATATTTTCAAAGAGTCGATAAATTTGGTGATTTTTGATCATATCAAATCAAATTTATAAATTATGTTCCCAACAAATTAAAACACTCTAAAACTTACTACGTATTTTATGTTTAATATTAGGTACTACTTAAACAATAATGAATGCGTCAAATTTGATCATGAGGTCAAAACAGCTGAAATACTCCCACCTCCTCAAAAATGAGAAATTACTTTATTTGTGCATGCCCTTTTATACATTGTTTAAAATAGTTGTATGTGAGTATTTATAAGAAACATCTGACCAACTCTGGAGTTTTTCAAAGGACATTATAAAGATTTTTTTATTAGAGTGAAGTTCTATTAATTTAAACCATGAGTTCAAAAAGAAGAAGAAGAAGTAAATCCGCACATTAGACCTTAATTCCATAGAACCAATTTGAGTGTATTTACATATAAATATATATATATATGAAAAAGTAGGAAATTAGGTGAATTTATTTTAATGTGTTTTTCCTGAAAAGACGCAGCCTTGGGAGTAAAAGAGAGACGGGGAAGAAGGAATAACGAACTATGAAGAAGGCTTTCTCTATTAAATAAATGACTTTCTCCAATTTTATACTTCTTATAAATATATGTATGTATGTTCCAATCCATTTAAGCTTCTTTATATATATATATATTTCTCACACCAAAATAAGAGTTTATCTAACTTTCTCTTAATATCTGAAAAAAAGAAAAGAAAAAGGAATAAATTCCCAGATAATATTTCTTATTTTCTTCCTCCTATTTCTTCTCCTCGTCTTCGTGTTCTTCTTACAGAAAGCTTTTGCTACTATCTACATACTCTTTGGTAAAAGCCTCATAAGCATAAATATGGACATAATATAGATGTACATAATAAATAATACACATACAATCAGTCAACACTCAGTTAAACGAACCATTTAATAAGTCTATATTGATCCACTTAAATAAATTTAGCTATAAGCATTTCCCGCACTCTTATCAATCATAGCATGATTTATGTGGTGACAAGTATAAATCTCGTTGCGAAGAGTGTGAATGTAAGTAGAGCTGTTTGTTCCTGAGTCATTTTGTACGAATTTGAATAAAAAATGGGTTGTTTGAGCTTGAGTAGTCCGAGTCAAATCTGAAAAGACTTTTTCTTTTTTACTTATGTAGAGCTTTAGTCCTCAATTAAGGTCACAATTTTGTGTATGGTCAAATTTGTTCCTAATGAATCACAATCTTATAACACAGAAATAAGCTCAAATTCTTACTGTTTAAGAGATTTTTAGCCTGGCTAATGCTGGAACAATGTTGAGAAGTAATAAGAAAATCCTTCAAGTATTTGTAAATAGGTTCTCTTGGAATGGTATGGTTAAGGTGGAAGGGATTTTAACATATTGCTTTATGTATGTATAGGCTCAACTTTTTTCTTTTTATATCCATTATTATCTATACAAAATAGCATTCTAAAATATTTTCTTTTTAAAGATACAATTTAGTAATCTTATTCAAAAATAATAGTCTCTGAGTAATAAAAATAAAAATTGCATTTGCAAAAACATATTTAAGAGTTATTGTTGAAGAAATAGAGTGTGTTCCCACCTCACATTACTAATGTAAATACCAATGTCCTCACATCAAACCTCAAAGTTTCATGGCTATTCCTTCAAACCCATAAATAAGTTTTTTATTGAAAGCTTGTTTTTCTTTTTGTCTCTTTTCTACTTTATACAAACTCAACCCCATAAAACGGATTGCTATCCTTTAATTACTGGAATTGAAAATTTATGGTAAGCACATGATTGATTATAAGCAATGATATCTAAAAAGATTGTAATTTCAAAGAATTATATATCTATCTACATACATAGTAGATCAATATTCATAAGGAGAGGTTGCACTCTATATTTACAAACTTGCATACATTTAACTAACTCTATTTTTCCCGTTTTAGTCTATATCTTTTGCTTTCATAATTCTGTTTTTCTAATGAAGGATGTATTAACAATGTGATTCCAGTGGTAATCTGTCTATGTATAAAGGTTGTGTGATTTGATTCATATGTAGTTATGTATATTAACTGCAGCAGATTCTTTGAATATAATCCATCCAAAAACGTGTGTTCAAAGGGATAAACATTGTCATTGCCGTAAAGAGTTAATATCATCCTGATTTTTATACAAAAATCAAGGATCTAAATCCCCCCTCCCCACTCCATTCATAGTCTAATATATTCAAGAAATATGAATAACTATATATATATTCAAATGAATTCTTTTACAATTTATTCAAAAACCATTTGAAAAAATGGTTTAAATATCTCCCTCTCAGTCGTCCTCAAAGGATGACAATAATAATTTACCGGGAGTCAGGAATGATTGTAGAGCGAAAGTATGTACATATTTGAGTTTCACTCCCGGGATCTTGGAAATACTTTTTCGCAGTTTTAATTGGGTGTTTATGCCTCCGAGAAAATGCAGAAATAGAAATATTTTTTAGAAAATATCTCCTTTGATTATTTCATAATATGAAGTTCCTTTCTGTAATTCGTTTAATGGAAAGTGTAATATATTTTATTGAAGAATCACTTGAGATACAGTTTTTAAAAGCTTACACTACACTACAAATGATGTGCATCGACAAAAAAATGATGCTCATGGAAGCATTTACAACAAACCAAAAAAAAAAGGAACTCATTTTTGAGCTTTTGGAAGCCTTCTTTCTTCCTCGTAAAACATGAAAAAATTTACTTAAATTTCACAGTATTACCTACCGATAAACTCATAAAGGAATTAATTGGAATCCCAAAAATAAAAATAAATGGTTCCTTGGAGTCAACCAAAGGACAGTTTTCGAGAAATTATAGACCCTAGTACATATATAGTAAGACGCACCCATAACAGATAAAAATCCTTCCTGACCTGATTTTACATTTGTAGAATATTGTAGTATATAAAGGAAATTGTGTACCTAATTTCGTCAAAACAGATATTTTTATGGTAAATGTACATGCAAGTTATAAAAGTAATGAAAAAAAAACAAAAAAAAACCATATTTAATATTAAGGTAATAATAATTTTGGTGATTTTCTTTCTCTTTCTTTTCGACTCTCTGTCTGTTGGTATGGAGGTACAAACTCCTCATATCATGACGTTTGAATCTTTGCTACATATTCATTTATATATATATGAAGTATTATTATTATTAGAATGGAATGATGACTATGAAAAATTTATATAACTTTTCCGTTTATACTCTTCGGTGTTAACACTTCAATAACAAGAATAATTTGTCTTATTTTGTATTGTTCAATAAGAGATTTCTTCATTTTCTTTACACATACATATGTAACATGTAACAAAGAAAGTCGGCAAAGTCTTAAAAACGGAGAGTAATCAAACCATTATCTGATGAGTTGAGTTCTATATATAGCCTTAAATATGTACACAAATAGTTCCTTCCCGAGCGTATGGTGGGTTTTGATATAGATGGATAGTTGAGAGATACTGCCACAAATAGGATGACATCATAATTTGCAAACAATGTGTAATTGGGGAGAAGGAAGTAATAATAACTTAATTTGTCAAATTATAAGAGGCTTACAAATATACATTTTTGAACATACATCAAAGCATCATAAAAAAAGATACATTTTCCGACCAATAAGAGTAATGTAAAGGAAGTCATGCAATGGTTTATGATTGTACTTGCAATAGGGAGAGTAAGTAGTATGATTAGCTCAAAATCTTCAAGCATGGCTCATTGCACACAATTAAGACTCCATGACAAATTTGAAGCTAAAAGATCGATATTTATAGTATATAAATCAACTACATAAAAACGAAAAGGAGATTGTTTGTCCAATGGGCTATTTGAAAAAGAAATACACTTATTAATCTAAATATATTAAATATATTGACACTCTTGTTGTCATTGGGGACACGTAGAAATAAATATTCAAAATGTCACTCGAACTGTAAAAATTTTGGTCCATAAGCTAGTATTCATATTTTCATGTGAAAAAAACCTGGGATATGGACATACTATTGAAACCCTATTTTTTTTTCGAAATCATACAGAATAGTTGATGAAATTGTGATTACTATGTGCTAAGGTAAATAGTATGTTCGTATCCACCCTTCATGGGGAACATAAAATTGATTCTGTTGCTATTATCAGCTCTTGAAAACGTTTGAAATTTTAGAGTGCTCTATGCAAAGTATCATTTTCACTTAAATAGATCACAGTAAAGTACTTCAAGCTACAAATTGTGGTCGCGGAATAAAAATTCAAGTATCTATCATTGTTATACCTATTACCTATACATGGAAAGACATATATTTACTATTAGAGTTGTAAAACATATGAGTGTGAGAAATTTTAGTAGTTGGAAATCTGATGAGTATTTTATATTTCATTTATTTTCTAAGGCTGTCATTATTATTATTTAATTCCTGATGGTAACACGGCTAAGTATAAAGTATCTACGTGTGAATATACTCATGAATTACAAAGAGTTGCAATGATGATTTGTTGCAGAGTAATAAGTGTAAGTCCTTGTGGGATTTACTTTGGTTTAATTACTACCCATGTCCTTGCTAGACACAGAGTGGGATTTTTCACTATTTCTTTCCTCTTATAGATGGCTGTGCATAATTTAATAAAACTATAAAGTTAAGTTCCTCTCCTCTTAAATATTGTGCAATTGTCAAGACTACCATATCATGCTTCTGTTTTTTTACATATGATTTACCATACTATAAAAAAAATCTTGTCACGTCTAATTCGTAAATGTCCTTAATATATAAAGGTAAGGATTGGGAAAAAGTATTGGGATATTTATACATCCCTAGTAGTTATAAAATAAAGTATAATTATAAAATGCGGGAAAGTTGTTTGCTATAAAACATATTACTTGATTAGTGCAGCAGTATGCTCCTCATCAGTTCATGTATTTTTCACTACTCTTTAACCTATAAATAAAAAGAAAAACAAAGCTAAAATGGATTATGATCCCAAAGATAAATTTACGGCCCTATTAATTTTTAGTCATAGACATATGATGATGTGCTCCTCTTTAAACTAAGGATAAATATGAATATCCCATCATTCCATATTCTCTCTCTCTCTCTCGTGGATCATAATCGTAAAAAAAGAGGCGAAAAGTTATGATTATTGGTGATTGAAAAATGGCATTCATACATAAACTTTTTTTTAAGAGGATATTTGAAAAAAAAAAAAAAAAGATTTTGAGGGGTCATAAACTTTAATCAAATTTTATAGTTCCCTCTCTGGTGATATCTAAATCCTTACTCAAAAGTACTAGATACATATATAAAACTCTTTTTAGCTGGCTGATTGGTTCATGAACCATTTCAAAACCGTTGATTTCTCTCCTCTTATTTTTATTATTCTTATTTTCCAATTTCTCCAATTCTGTTGCCACACTTTTTATTTTTCATTTAAATGCAAAATTAACGAGGGGTTGCTTTGTTGGCTCATAGAGAGTTTGAAAAATGCGGGTTGTAAGGATAAATTGGGCATCAAATGAAGAGTGTGAAGAGGTCAAAAAGAATAAAAAATGGGTATTTCCTTATTGTCTTTACTTCCCGCTGCTTGGGAGAAGAAGAAGAAGAAGAAAAAAAAAGGTACCGACAGTCCAAGGAAGAAAATTTAATATTATTACTTTTTTTTTTTACAACAGACCCTCTGATAAATGAGGCTCTAATCAACTCAGGTCAATGCTTCCCCCATTCCCCCTCCTTCAACTACACACTAGTTGATGCAATTGTCTTTAACCGATCTACATACATATTAAGAATAGATGATACACCGGCCCATAGAATGACTCACATATTTTCTATATGGCTCAAAAAACTTTTTTTTGGGAGGTAATTAAAAATAAAGTATTTGAAAAGATCCGTTAAAGAAGGATCCTCCTTAATAAGAAAAAAATATATTCTAGCTACACATATATAAGTCATCAACATATCGGAAGTTCAATTGATTATAAATTTTCATTTTTATAAGGAATACATTAATTAAACCCTTTATATTAAAAAAAAATGACATCTGTGATGGAGGGAAATTAATCGGCATATATAAACTGACCCAGACACTCCTTTTTAAGTATAGATGTATTATATAGGTATGTTACAAATGTAGATCTGTTTCCAAATTTTTGTTTCCATTATCTTTGATATTTTTCAACTTCCGAGTCTCTTTGGTTGATCCTCAGAATATTTAAATCTTTTATCTATGAAATGACCAAATTTTTCCATGCCTTACTGAGTGGCAATAGTCATAATCTCAGATACAAGATAAATTATTTAATATTAATAAGTATACCTTGTGATGTTTTCAAACTTGATGCGCCATCTAGTGTTCAAATAGACTAAACTAACAAATACTCATGAAAAGTGTGACGATTGCGGGTGATATAAAGTTTTATTTTTTTACCAAGATAAAGTGGAATTACTCCGTCAATATCCAAGCAGGTAAGGTAATTTTGACGTCATTGCCTTTTTTAGCTAAAATTAAATAAAAGTTATTATATAAAAAAAAAAATGGATTTTTGATCTTTTGTTAAAATACCTAACATTGTATGTTAAATGTATGTAAAGATGAAGCAGGTAGGTTGGTCTTTTTTGAACAGTAACTAAAATATTAAAATTCAAATCAAGGGATTAGTTTCAAGATCCCAGCAATTAGATAACTTGCTATACTGTTATTTTTATGAAAATTCAATCATTCCTAATTATTCTGGTGATATTCTTAATAATATACCATACTAAGGACTATGTACACCCTTATGTAATAACTGTTTGAAAATCAAAACTGACATCAATATATGTTACGTCCATTTGAATGTAAATATACGTTGCATTATTTGTATGACCAGTAAATCCTTACTTTTAAACAACATCATCTTGCATGCAAGAAGTGCTCCATGAGCTAGCATTGAGTTTGTACCTTATGAAAGGTGATGAATAGGTGTTTCTCAAACTGTTCACCAAGGTGCAATAGTGTACTTTGAAGAATTGACAGGAGGTCCTCTGGGAAATTTATGATTCTATTACCTCTAAGTAAGGAGGTTTCGGTAAGTACGACTAGCTTTTTTATTCACTCCCAACCTCGACGAAAGGAAAATTTAGAAAAACAAACAAACATATAGTAGCTAGTCTTTTGTATTTTTCTTGTTACCATCTTTTAATTACTATTTACGTTAAACTGATAAGTTTACCAATATAAGTATCAATAACAGATAAGGAAACTTGATTAATATAAATTAAGATAAAACTACAAACATATGTAATACATTTTGAGTTCACATTGAGTCAGTTGCTTTAATTCATACCAGAATTAACATAATAAAGTAAATAAAAGCAGCTGAAAGTAAAATACACTGCACCTTTGTTGATTTCAAAAAGTGAGTCGTGAACGGAATTTTAACGTCCAGTCCGGTACTAAATTTTCAAACGCCTTCCTCTGGAACAAATGTTACTGAATTACGTCTGTCTGCTGTCATTATCATGTTTCTTGTATTCATTAGTTATGATTAAGTAGAGAAGTACGATACTAAAGTAAGGATTAAATCCAAAATTTCCGCGTTACTCTCATTCAAAATGGGCACTTTTAGTCCAAGTCACTCCTAATCCATGTAATAATACTATATATTTTTGAATATATGAGTATACTAGAAATAAGACATCCTCTTTCTTATAGAAACGCAGGGTATATTGCTACAACTAACAAAAGATCATTAGTCAAAAAATGAGAGAAAAAAAATCTTGATTTCATGCAACTGGCAGAAATCACAAATAATAATAATAAAATATTCTTTCCTCATCTATATATATAGTATTCCTTCTTCCTTCTCACCTTCCCTTCTTCTTCTTATCCGACTTTAATTTCACGGTATAAACACAACTAGAATGTGGAATAAGTAGCACATCCAGCGATGGTTGGTTGTGTATCATATACATATGTATATATACATACAATTATTTACTTTTGATAATACTGATAATGCTTTTAGTTCCTTCCAAAACTTTATTTCATTTGGAAAATTGTTAAAAGGCAATAACATACATAGAGAGTAATAGTATATATATATAAGTTAGTCATCCCGTAACTCAAATATAAAATAAATAAATAAAATAATAATAAATGGTTGGAGGGTGCAGAAGAAGAAGACGAAGAAGGGAATGATGGATGATTTCTCCAATACTTGTCAAAAACAATGGTTGATAACAGAGTATGATGTATAACTAACTCAAATACGAGTAACACAACAGTAACGACACCAACTTATACTTTTTTTTTTTTTTTTTTTTTTTCATTCGACTCATTCCTAAAATTGAATTGAATTGAGTTGTGTGAGTGGTGTTGTATTGTATATATGTTTGATTGAATTAGTATATTAAATCTCCTGTTGTCGACGTAAGATTGATTAAAAATCCTGCATATATCAATGATAAATCCATTGAGTATCAAGGAGACACATTGAGAGGCTGAAAAAGATTTTTATTCCATTTCATTCTTTATATTAAATAACTCTATTGTTGACGAATTATATATGTATTATATGGGGATAAGCCTCCCGTTTTTGAGATACCTAATTTGTTATTTACCCTATGTAATAATAAAATCACAATATTCCACTGATATCCTTAAAGTTGGTATTGGACAAAAAAGAATTGTAATATGTTGATAATGTTGATAATTTAGAGGAAAAAAATGTTTTGAAGGAGAGCAACTTAGATTTCATGATGTTTTAAAATATTAGATGCAAGTATCTATGAAACAGAGGTAAGGAACACAAATCCACACCGTATCTTGTAGTTGCATAAACACAAATTACTTGGATGTGGATCATCAATTCAACTCTGAGTCCAAAAACCAATTATACTTATATAACTCCCCAACAAATATTCCGTACTGCATGAGCACATGCACTCGCGGTACTTTACATTTAAATGTTATCTCCTCAAACCAATTTTTCCAATTTAAAGGTAATATTTCCACGTTATAAGTACCAGTACCATGTTTAACCCTGCAGACGGATGTTTATTCCTTAACTCATTCTCTTTAAATTTTATAAGGTTTCGGTTCATCAATTCAAGACTCCTATGAAAATTAGAGCTATTTAAAATAAAGAAAATGCACAAGTTGCATAAGAAATAAATGAAGGAAGAAGGATGAGGTAAAAGATCACATACATAAACATTTTCGTTTATAATTATCCCTTTTCAAAATAAAAAGCATACCTAAACTCTATACACATATTACTTATCAAAAACAACGAAATAAAATCCTTCATCATACAGACTTTAGAACACACAATCGGAGCAAATAAGAATAATATAAGAAGCAATCCCCCATTAAAAGTACAAACAGTCTCCATAGTAAGACTATTTCTTTTTAAAAGCTTTCTAAGATCTGTCAATTCACTTTAAAGAGTCTAAATATTTTGCGGACATTGAGGAGTAGTACATAATAACATGGCCTCCATATTTCCATCCAGAGCTGTCAGAAAACATCAAAGAGAAGACAGCATACCTTGTAATAGCTGAGATGATAACAGCTCGTTTCTCTTCAGCAGCTAAGGGTTCATAATTTGTAATTTTGCTGATAATGAGAACTTTGGAATTTCATAACGCTACTTTCAACGCCTTCATCTTTTCCGCAGATCCCTATCGTTTTGAAAGCCCAAAGAAAACCAGTGCTTTTGAGAATTTTGATTCTTGGTCATCTAGTCCCTTTAAAATATTTTATTCCTTGTATACTTTAAGCTTTTTTCAAAATTTGACCTAATTTTGAGAAGAATTGAGTAAATGAATGGTATATGGAATTTAAAAATCTACACTTAAAACTCGTTTTATATTTTTTCACACATATATTCTATTAGAAATCCATTGAGTAGCAAGGATAGACTTTGAAAAGAGACCATTTTTGTTCTTATTTTCAAAAAGAATAACTCCATTGTTGTACATACTCGTATATATAATAGCCACTAAATATCAGACCTTCCCCCTGATTACACTTAAGAGTGAATAAATATTTGAATACGAGATTAGCTCCATTTTCGTAAAGCTATCGCTATCATCTTTGCTTTTATCGCAGTCCACAAATACATAGATACCACCACAATATATTAGAGTAGATGGTTTTTAATACTCGAATATATGTATGTACTTTTCTTCAGGTTTTTTTTCTATCTTTTAATGATGAAGTAGCCCCAAGAGAGCGAGAGAGAGAGAGAGAAAGAGAGGAAAGTAGAGACGTAAAGTATATGTAATGGTTTTTTTTTTTTCCTTTGGTACCAGATAAGGAAGATATTGAATAAATACATATGTACTTCATATACATTGTATATGGCTATATTATTAGCATATAGATTGTGTTTTATCATGAGGAGGAATTATTGAGTTTATCTTAATGAAAACTGATGTATTATTGTTTAATGTCTAGATATATGTATCCTGTATACTTAACAGAGCAACTTTGTCTCCATTGTTCTGGCTCTGTCTCTAGCTACAACGCCCCTCTTCCTTCGTCAAACAAAGTTAGTCAGTCATATTTACTCATCATATTTGCAAAAGAAAGAAAATGTGTACATATACAAACATTCAGATGACGTATCGACAATTAAGAACGAAATGGATTGATCTCTTATCAACGCTCTTCTCTACTCAATATAAGTACGCTATATAGACAATGAACCTATCTACAAAGTCCTCAACCAGAAAGTGTGAGTAACTAATAATTAATTAATTATTCAGTATGGCACACATAAAATAATACAAAACACACACAATTATTACATATTCATAAAACTGAATAACTTGATTAATTTTCTGGTTTTTTAGTCATTAATGAATTATTTTTTCAAGGATTTCCCTCCCCCCGTTAAGTAGAAAATAATATATAATTATGTAAAGGACTAATTGTAGATCATTAAATTTTGTGCTTGTGGTACTGAGGCAGATCTGTATTTACATATCTAGATGTTGTTTACTAAGATACTGGGATTTTTGTTTCTTTCTGGAGATGTTTGTAAATATTTTTTCCAAAAGTGAACTTTTGTCGATAGAGAATTTTTTGGTATTAATTAATTTTTATTATTTATTTTTACTGCTTGGTTTTCATACATATATAGAGCCATTATTTCAGCTCGATAAAAAAATGTCTTGTTGTGATTATAAACAGTAGCACTTTAGCTTGAATTTTTGAATTGAATTACTTAGGTAATGAAAACTAAAGATAATTACCAGTTTGTATATCATTAATTTCTTTTTATTTTAAAATACAGGACATGATCAATACTTTTATATAAAATTCGTAATGAGACAGTAAAAACAACGATGGAATAAAATAGGTGCTTCTACATTTATAAATTTACAAATGGGGTTGGGATTATGTTCAGAAGTGAATGTGAACGTTCAATAAGCCTCAAGTCAAGTAGTTTTAGCAGTAGAGGGTCAGAGGGACTGTGATAGATGTTGGCAGTGTGGGTTATCTGTTTGAATCATCAACCCCATAACATTTCTCACCTTCGAATGATTCAATGTGGGATCAGGTAGAGGGTAAATATATCCATATTTTCAAATGTGAATGCGGATATTTCCTTAAGGATCAACAGAAATGCAGTTTTTGCGAAAGCAAATAGTAAATTTTCGATTAATCACTTGTAAATAAGTGCGAATGTATTCAATTCAGTGACGTAACCACTGTTTTTTATGGGGGGAGGGCTGATTGGTGTGAATTACTACTGCTGAAAAAGTTATAGGGGTGTCATACCGGTGATTACGGGCCTGTAATTAAAAATTACACGAAGGCATTCAAATTGAACAGCTTAAAAAGTATTCTCAAACTTATCTATTCATTGATATTTTGCGGTTAATCAGATATTACATTGAAGTAATATAGAACAATGCCTTTTTATGAACTCTTCGTTTCCCGAATATATTTATATTAAGTAAGAATGCAACTTTCCCTAGAAAAATCCCAGGATTTCAGAATAAACACTCAATTTTTCCCAAGAGACCGTAAAACCGTCTCAAATCCTTAATTCGAACCAAACAATTCCTCTCAACATAGTAAATGGTATGAAGGGGAAGGGGTCCAATTAAACTTGTTTGCCTAATTTCTCCACTTATAAAAGAGGAAAATGGTTAAGGATATATCGAGTTTCAAACGTTGTTTATCTCATCAAAACTGTTTATTTACATTAAGACGACATACATACGATATATAAATACAAGGAGAAGACAACGACTTCTGTTTCCACGTCTGTTTAATGGACTTATTCATTGTACAATATATGTACATAGTAGGACTACCAAGAGGAATATTTACTAGTAGGGGGTATCCCTTGTCTTATATACAGGGTGTACGATAGTGTTAGAGACTATGATGAGATACATTTTTAATTTCAATATTGAATCCTTTTTGAAAAATATCATTTCACTGAGCAAATTATACATTTTCGCTTTTCCCTTTTTTTCCATATCCCAACAATAAACTCAAAAAAAAAAAAAAAATGGGAAGCTATCGCAAAGGAAATAACTATGGAGAAATTGCTAAGCGTTCCATTTAAAAAAAAAATAGAACTAAAATAGTGTTTTCTTTAAGTAGAAGGGGATCTTGTCTCGAGACCAATACTTAATGGATACCTGTGTTCTTGTCTTTCTCTCGAACACTTCAAAAAATTTCCTGTCGAATGCTTCAAAAGTATCGATGTCAAGATCAAAACTAAAGCAATTAGATAAAAATTTCAGTGAACAAGAAAATGTTGTCCTTGTATCATCTTCTAAAAATTATTGATCTCGAGTTACGGAGTCTTAAACACTACATTAATATGCAGATACAAGCCACAACGAAAGCTAACCAAATATAGCTATACAAACAGCTGGATTGGAACAAGACATTAAATAGTTTGTGATGGTAAATCATACAAAAGGACTGTAGGGAGGAGGAAGTTGAGGATTTCCATTGCAGCTATGAATGGACATCTTCAATTCAGTAAACATAAAGTCGATCTTAAAATCAGTAAGTATAGAAAGTACAATCAATACATACCTACTATCATAAAATTTATTTGTACTGATTTTCCTTCTAAGACATATGGTTCACTCTCTAGTTACGCCCATCCCTCTCGTTTCATAAATAAACCTAATGATATTATGTACGTATAAGAATATGTAACATTGCAGTCAAATGCAAAAGAATATAATTCTAATAGAAACTCGTGAAAAAACTTTAAACATAAAATTGTATTTTTCTTAAAAGGCCATAAACATAAAAACGAATGGGATCTTGGTCTGTACAACAAATGCATGTACATTGTTCATTCTAGGGTTCTCTCCCGGGATTATTTTTCACAGGCTTTTTTGGGGGTTTTAAATCTATGTAAATTTTTGGGAAATCCAGGATATATTTGTTTTATAATATAAACTTAATTTAGCAGAGTCTGCAAGATTATATTTATATAATATGTATTTCATAATTAAATAAACACCAACTCTATCAAAATTAGCTTCAGTATTAAAGTTTTTTTTTTTTTAAACAGTCTTGGCACAATTAATGCCAATAATGGAAAAAAGTAAGATTTGGCAATGTAAAAAGAAAACTTAAGGCTAATAGTGTTTAAATATACGTTTCCCGGGATCCCGGGAAATGAGAAGCCAATGTATGGACAGCGTACTCCCTAAATGTATATTTAGGGAGTATAATATTGTTATGGAATAAGAATGGGATCAAAGGGGCATGAAATAAAATTATAGATTTTTGTAGGAAACCGATGAAATGGTATTGTAATTATATTTATCGATAAAAAAATAGGTTTTAGTTGTATATATGTATGCTGGTATACTGCTGCTATGAATATAAGTTGCTGTATCATTCCGAACTGATTATTCCTAAGACATTATTCTTTTATTTTGTGTGTGTACATATGTCTATTCCAAGAAGAGGAGAAGAAGGAAGGAGCAAAAGGAACATCGTCATTCCCTCTAAGGATAAAGAAAAATTGATCTTTTTTTCTTTATCCTTAGAGTCTAGTATGAGGATTGAGGAAGGATCTTTTCCTATCCCTGCGTCATCCATCCTCCATCCATCCACCACTTGAGAATGAGTGACTGAGTGAGGTGAACAAATCCACTTTCATCAGCACTACCCATACAATATGTACATTTTTTCAATTTGAATAAATGTTGACATAAGAATGAAGGAAAAAAAATATAATATATAAAAATTTCAATTTATTTCCCATTTCAATTTTATTCTATATATTTAAAATATATATTTGAAAAAAAAAAAAAAAAACACTTTGGAAAGGGAATAAAGAAGAAGGAGATGAAAATTCAATTTGTGCCATGGATGAACGAGAATATATGAACATATGGCTCTCTATCTATAATTCATTTTTTGATGGATAATGTGGGTAAAAAAGATAATTGAGGTTGACTTTTTTATTATTACAATAAGGACGTTTGTTTCAACATTATTAGGAATTAATTAACATATGAGATTTTTTATATATAGATATGTTCTTTGTAACTCAATCCTGGTTCAATTTTCGGCTCAAATTTTGATTACTTTTCCCTTTGGCAGTAATTCGGTATTTAGTATTGTCAGTAGAAAGTAGATATATTGATTGAAAGTACTTTTTCAAATTTGTCGTATTAATAATCCAACAAAATAAGTATAAAAATACTTTTTATTCATAAACTTATCTTCAATATAAAAAAAAAATGATTTTTTTTTTTTTATAAATAATATGGTACGATATCCTTTGCATTAAAAGGGCGACCGGAAGTTACGCCGTGTGCAGTTTAGCCCTGGGAAGTTTCGCCCTCTTACATATATTATATTGTTTTATTATTATTTTGAGCTTCATGGGCGTATGATGAAACTTATTAAGTCATAATGTTTCATTTTTTATTTATTCCTCTTAATTCTCTCATCAGAAGTACAACAGTTTATAAAGAAGTCGGCTCGAACTCATTATTAAATAGCAACATGAAAGTTTGATATTTTTTATTTTAAAATATATTAAAATTGAGTAAAATGCACTCATTTTACGGTCATGAATGCAAAAATGCAAAACAAATGACTTCAAGGAGGGGGGGGCACATTTTAAACCTTAAACTATATGTGGAAGATACATTTATGCTGTAATATATGTAATAGGTCAAAACTTCTGCAGGGCGAAACATCCCAGAACCATGTCTTGTTTCTTATTTTGAAATGTTTTCTTCAATTTTTCAATTTTTCTATCCAATAAAAATGTTCTTTTATAAATATCCCTTGTAGGGGTCTATAGTCTGTCAAGCCGCCCTTGATATTGTATTATACTATCAGAAGAGGTAATTTTCACAAAGTTTGAAAAGTATTTTTCTAAGATACATGAATTGTAGATTATATAATTATTCAATATTTTTTTAACTATAAACATTAACTTATAAAGAAAAATGCTTTTTATTATTTTATAAAAAATGTCAAAATGGTGCACATTATACGAAGTACTCCAAAAAACCAATTTTTTATGCATTTCTGATAGTGGGTTGTTGATTATTGGGGATAGTTTTTTAAAACTTATTTTTAAATCAAGTCCTCAAAATGAAATATTTATTCCATTGTAAGTGCTATATCTTTACGTATTTTAGATATTTTGAAAGAAATATGCCACCATTGTCCAAAAATCAGTGATATAGAAACTTTAAAGTCGTTGTACTGCTTTTTGTATATTTCTTAATTCTGTTCAAATTGTGTTGTCTCTATTTATTTTTTTTTTTTTCAAAATTATTTTTTGATACCTTTGGAGCAATACTTTTTCAAATAAGAATTACTTAAGATCAGTTTTAATACATATATATACTCAAATCTGATTTATGATTGTAGAGTAAAGTTTGATATTACATATTTGTCTGGATTTGGTTTTTGGTTTTGTTTGTATACAACAAACACACTTCTCTCCCCCCGCCCCCATAAGAAAATAGGCTTATAAATTGTCATTCATTTTTCACTTACATAAATATAAATTTGTTAGTCAATGTATTTGAAACGGCAAGGCTTTGAGAATGAAAATGATCTGATCGGATTCGGACTTTTTATTTTTTTGCATGCTCGAATTTGACTTTTTCTACTTATCTACTTTTTAGACAAGAAGATTTTTTCAACTGTGTACATCTATCATATTTGAGATATAAACACACCAGAAAATAAGCAGGTGTTGTCTTCTTAAAACAGAGACATAACTCAAAACCATAACTCATCAGATGTGTGCTTCCTTCAAATACAATTTGAAATACGCATATGTATATACAGAAACGCATTACTCTAAAAAGAAAATAAGAAATAAAACCTCAAGATGATCTCTATAAATGCAAATTGAAACGGAAGGGAACAACGGTTTGGGGGTAATATTAATAAAATTTAATATTAAATTCGGGAAATCATGTTGAATCAATTTTATTACAATCATAATAAATGTTGTGCTGAATAAGTTCCATATGCTGTACAGTGTACATACATATAGTGTATACTGTATATGTATATGAACATAAAGATATGAAATATGAATTTTCCCTTGTTCTTTCAAAAAGAACAAAGAGCTCATTACTTACATAAAATGCAGATTTGTCAAGATGCTAGTGGTAGTGATGCTGAAGAATTCCTCTGGGAAATGGCAAAAAGACACAAAATAAAAACACACCCTACATTATATTTATAAGCAAAAATGTATTTGAAATATATTTATTTCTTATTCCTATAAAAAGTAACACAAGATCTTCAAAGGGGTTACTTTTATCTAAATATTTTATTGTATATTTAATATATATATATATATATATATTAGTGTTAGTTTTCGGTTTGAAAATTCTAAACCGTTATGAAACCCCTATGATTTATAGTAGACCGAACTAATTCGGTCCTTTAACACATTTTACCAATAATTAATTTATGCAAACATTTCTCATTTGATTTTTCTCATATTTGATACATGCTTTATGTTTAGCTAAAAAGGATGTTTTTCTAACCTGGAAAGCAACAATAAAGGTTCCCAGACTATTGAGTTATAACTTTTTTTCCCCGAAAATACCGAATTTATTTGAAGTTTTACAGCAGTTGAGATTCAAACAATTAAATATCATTTTTCGTACAAAAGACTAAAATTCACAGTGAGTAATTTATTTACACTTGCCTATATTTAAACTATGGGGATTTTTTTCCAATAGTTTGATAAGAAATTACACTCGATACCAGAAATAGCCCAAGAAATCATTCAAATAAGTTTCAATAGTCTCAAAAACCTTATAGTTTCAACTAGAATCAGTTTTATAATTTTATTATTTCACACTTACAATAGAATGGGAATTACAAACTGAGACCAAATCATACTCACTGAGCTCCGAGAGTTTCTCCTCGATTCATGAAACTCGCGAGACTGTCCTACCTTAACTGTTGGTGAGCTAAGAAAGCAAGTGAGGAAACAGTCAAGTTTGTCGTTCGATCAGAACAAACAACTAGTCAGCTTCTCGAGTGATTGTGAGAGTAAGAGATCTAGCTAGCAAGGAAAATGTCCTAATAAAGTCATTACCTTCTAAATACTTGGACCTACAAGCCATGTTTTACCTCTAAAGTCAGTGCACTCTGACAAACTCAAAGATAACTCCCCAAATGCACCACAAGTTCATGTACAAATCAAATGCAAGAAACAACACCTTGATATACTCGATATACCACCATTTTCTTGAAAATTCTTAATGATGATGACACATCCTGGATCCCGGCAGTAAAAAAAGGGAAATTATATGAATTGGTATCACTCTAACATAAGAAGCTACTAAAGTTAATCCCAGAACTTTGACTCTTAATTGCTAGTATTTATTTGGTTTCAATTATTTTTATATAGTAAGAATTATGGATATGTTTTATTAATGATGATTTTTATATTATTATTATTGATGTGCTCCATCTTTTTTTAAATTTTTAAATCAATGACACTTGAAGCATTCCATCAAAACGTATTGGATCTGAAATACTTTGAGATGATGACGGTGAGAAGTGACTAAGAACTGTCCTAGATATGTAGTAGGAACTTTGTACCTTCAATATCGTAATTTTTTATTTTCTAAAGCCTTTATTAATTCTTTAAAAGCGATCCTGTAAGTATACAGTAGTAATTAGTGCGTGTAAGTATACAGTAGTAATTAGTGCGTGTGCTCATACAAGACGGAGAGTATCAATGAGGGTTTGATAGGGAATTATGTTGATAAATTCTTGTTGGACTCAGAGTAGAAGCTCAACATCGTAATAATTACAGCCTATATGTCCTGGCTGTATAAGGGGTGGGATTTGTGTTTATTTCTGCATATGACTGGAAATGTATCCTCTTTAGTGATGAAAGCCCATTTGAGCTATTCCATGCCCTTAATCTATCACTAGATCGGGTTTGGGGTAGAGATAAGGGAGATGTGGAACCCACTCCAACTGTAAAATTTCCTCTGAAAATTCAGGTTTGGGCCGTTATCAGCCACCAGGCAGTGTCAGATCTTCACCTGATTCCATGAAACCAAACTGTGACGGGCGAGTACTACGTAACGGAGATCCTCAGCAAGTCTCTGATGTCAGCTTTGTCTTGTACTAAAGAAACTGGACCTCCTTTGAAGAGGAAAATATTGTCTGACACACCAAGAGCTATTTTCCAGCAGGATGGTGCCTCTGCTCACAACTCCAAAAAGGCACAAAAGTGGTGTTCAGACAACTTGGATTCCTGCCAACAGTCCTGATTTGTCTCCCATTCAAAATTTGTGAGCCTTTGCTAAGAGGGAACTCAATGAAAATGCGCCAGCAACTTTAGAGGATGAATTTAAAAAAAAAAAAAAACTGACAAAATCTGGGGAAAAATTTTTTCCAGATACTTTTAATAATCTGTATGAAGGGATGCCAAAATGCATAAAAAATGTATTAAGTTTAAAATTCGTCCTTATTGGGAAGTAATTACGCCTAAACAATTACTTGTTTAGGTTATTTCATAATTTATTTTTTTTTAGCAACCATCAATTTTTGGACATACTGTATACTCTATCACGGCTTTTTCCCTTAGCTACTTATTATATAATTTTTATGCTCTGATCCGTGAGATCAATACCACCCATAATTTTTTTATACTTGGTTATGGTGTCTGGATAAGAAATTGTGTATGGGCCTTATTTTCTCAGTTGCAACGTTTGACAGAATTATTAACTGATGTACTGCCTATAGTTGATGATAACGTTAAAATCTCTCCATTTTTAGAAGTATATATATATATATTTTTTTTTTTTTGCATTTAGCTATAGCTGTACAAACTGAGACTCGTACTTCCGAACTAATATTTTTCATGTCTCTGATAATTATTGAGAATTTGTTATTTGATTATTCCTGATTGTTTCTAGAGCATTATATTCCTGAGAATTGAGTTCTATCATCAGAAGTAAAGTAATAAAAATATTATCGAAAAATATCGTTAATGGTAGGTCAATCTGTTTAACAAATAAATTCAGAATTATAGCAGGGCATTTTCCGTATTTATCCTCATCTCCTTGATTCACTTGATATAAATCAAATGCATTTAGGTATCCAGACTTTGATAATTGAGATCAAACTTTATACCCAAAATAAATTGATCAAGTACGGTTGAATGGTTTGTACTCAACATTGCCAAAAATACTGGATCATTATCTCAGCATAGGATTTACTCTGAGTTGGTATGGAGTATTTCATATGTTTATTTAGAAGATGGATAATCAAGGGGGCGAAGTTTTCTTGTATTTATCATGTTCATCTACTTCATTCAATTGGTTCAAGTGCAGATATTGCATGATATCCTCAAATGTATTACTTCTCGTCGCAATATATAAGACAAGATTTGGAATATCTTAGTCATTTTCCTAAAAACTTCTCTTATTTAAAATGGTGAACATCGACCTACAATGACGTCATATGATGTTAAATATGTTGCTATAATCATATTTGTACAATTCATAAATCAGGAATGGGGAGACAATTGTTCCATACATTGAGACCAAAAAAATCGTTCAGTGTTTTGAAAACGATTACATTTAGGTCTACTGATAGAGATCGTGTTCTGGATCAAAATACTGCTTCAAATATATCTAGAAAGAATCACTTAAGATCAAAACGAGGCAAAAATTCGGTTTTGGAACAAGTTTCAACACTAATGTATATATATATATATACATTCTACAATTTATTTGGCTCATCTCAATCTGTAATGATAAGAAGAATACATTCTTAATAAATAATAAAAAATATATAAAGACGTCCGATGAAGAAAAAAAATCCTTTTTTCTTCATATTTGATTTTATTTAAAAAATATCACATGACATTCTTTTATGTCTAGTAATAATATTTTTGAAATATAATAATAACTAGAATGAAATGCCCTTTTTACCCCTCTATTTTTTAGTTTTTTTAATAAATAAAATACATTTTTGAAAGATGATGTAACTGATAAGAAGTATGGATGTAAGGGGTTGAACAACTCTCCCCTCCTCTAAGGGACAAAGGGAGTACATAGAGGCCCTTGCGTTGTACACGTGTAGCAAATAATAAAATTAGCTTTAAAAAAGTACAATTATAAACTGAAAACAAAATATACATACATATACGACTATAATATTCATGTACAACGTTTTATCGCATGACCTTACCATATTTGAATGTAAGTTATATTGAAGAAAGTATGTATATGCAACCAAGTTAATTCTATAAGTATCTTCTTTTGGGTTTTTTCCTTTCAATTTTTATACCCAGAATTAAAAAAATCTATGTAATTTGTTGAATAATTAGTGTTAAAACTCGGTCCAAGACATAATTTTCGATATTTCGGCCGGGATAGTGATCTCCAATTTGTAGATAAATTTAACGGTTGTCAAATAATGGATTGATGTTCTCTATGAAATAATTTTCTTCCCTATCTAGTTCTTCAAATTATACGCATAAATGAAACACTTTCAACTACGTAGTATGTCATTTTATGATTGTCAATAAATTTTAAGCACAATTGACGTAGTCAAAACTCCTTTCATCTACTTCATGAAAGGAGTTTTGAAGACACAAAACTTGTAATGGTCGAAGACCAATCTAGAATTTCCATACCAAAACCCAAAACTCATCTCTAGCTACTTATATCAACAATTACGCTTCTAAAATTGGCGTCTCACATTTTATATTTGTAACATGAGTGCAAACTTATTATATGCTATGATGTATAAATTGATATATTGTACAAATAGTTGTAACTTGTTCGGCGAGGATATTGCACAAGCTGCAGCCTGAAACTGAAATTTAGCAAAATGGATTTCCAGTTGCATGTGATGGGATTTTTTTTAAATGATTCCAAATACAATTACCAATTGGTACGAGTTAAAATGCCAGAAGTTTCATGACTTCTACAGTATACAAATATTCCTTTTGAATACGTCAACGTAATATATCCAAATGAACAAATAATTTGATTGCATTATAGGTGTATCAAATATGTCTTTGAAAGTAGGAGCGGCTTTTTCTGTTTAGTAATCTGAACAAGGTTTTTTATGTTCCAAAGACGATTTATCTTTAGGAATAGTACAATGATACTAAGTAGGTATACAGTAATCACTAAGATTTGATTGACAAAGGGTCTCAGTAAGGAGTTGTTGCAATAAAAAGTGAGTTAAAAGTGTAAGACTTTGTTGGACTCGAAGTAGAATTGAGGATCGACATCGGCCCTTGCTAAATACAGAGTTCCTTCCTATCACGGCTACTTGTATAGGTGATCTAATAAAACTTCATGACGGCTAAGCTGCTTTCTTCCCCAGCAGTACTTTATAACATCTCTCAACCTTTCATACAAAAAGTATATAAAAGAAAAAAGGGCAAAAATTATTATCTAATGAATACATCATTGATTCTTTCTAATTATTACTCTTTATCAAATAAAAAGTATTTAATTACATGATAAATAGTTGAACAATAATACTAATTACATCATTGAAGCTTAGAAATATGAAATATCTGTTGCATTGTGTGAATTTTAGAAATCAAATTAGTTCCCATCGTTATTGATGAGGTTGCATATATTATATAAAATAATAGATACAATATTCCCTTTCTTCACAAAAAAGAAAGAAAATTTCAAGAAATCAAAGGAAAAACAAGGGAAAAGCTTTTAAGGAAAAATGTTAGTTAAAATACCTCCATTAAAATGGTTAAATATACGAATAAATCCCAAACAAGGCATTATCATGATTAATAAAAAGTTAATATGATTATAATTTGAGGAGTAGACTGAAAAGTATTTGCGATAAATTGTAGATTCAAAGAAATAAAAACATTTGTATTTATCTAGGGTTGTATAATATCTAAGTTCACTAACATAGGGATAATACGTAATAAAAAATACTTTATACTTTTTCTGTGATTTTGTTTGACACACTACAGTCGATTTTTATATTAGTTGAATAGTTATGAAATAATAAAGAAAATAAATTGAAACCATTAAAGAATGAATGTCTACAGGATTTGAATTTGTTTTATGTAATTAAGTTATATTCAGATGCCATAAAATAAATAGATCACCCACAAAAATCTTTTAATTCCTTATGACATTCACAAGACGATGGTTTCAATTCAATTCCCTCTTGGATTTCATAACTATTCTACTCAACAAAGTACGAGTATTCTTTTTTTCAATTCTAATTCAATTTCAAGTCAATCAACGTGCAGAACACCAATCACAGGGACATCAGTACAAGACTAATCGACAGGGGTTTAAAAATATACGGATGTAGAAGCTTTTGATGTTTTGGGAATATCATCGCAATAAGACGTATAAATTGTAGTTTGTACAATCTGCTTATAGTACAAATTTGAGACTATACTTGTAGAAAGTCTCAACTTGTGCACAACATATACATATATATATATATAATTTGATATA
Organism: Lepeophtheirus salmonis; assembly: GCF_016086655.4. Classification (NCBI taxonomy): domain Eukaryota; kingdom Metazoa; phylum Arthropoda; class Copepoda; order Siphonostomatoida; family Caligidae; genus Lepeophtheirus; species Lepeophtheirus salmonis. The sequence continues at coordinate 25,500,721 of NC_052136.2, forward strand.
TTAGATATATCAGTATTTTTAATAATATGGACAAATCTCTATTCAAAAAATGAAAAAAAAAAAAAAAAAAAAAAATGCAGTTGGTTGAATATACATATTTGAAATTATTAGAATAAGAAAAGAAGTTTTGAACAATAGGGACGTTTTTTTGTTCCTTCGTCTTCTCCGGATTCATAATTCAATATATACAATACATTCATTATGACAGGCACTGATTGATTGATTACTTATTAAAGAGATGTACTGATGAACTATGTACGAGTATTTAGGGATAAGTAAGAACTGTTTAAATACTACTAACATAAGTTACTAACTACTTTATACCTACATATGTATATTTAGGTATTGTGTACATGAGTATATAAATAGAAAGCCTTATTAGAAATGAGATACAAATAGAACAAAAGTTAGATAGGAGTAAGTCAACACATTAAGAGACAAATATCAATCCATTAGTCCTTTTACATAATACAGTATAGTCAATACATTGATTTTTTTTATTTTGTTTTTATTTATGCATTGTACCTACCTGGTAAATGTACATTGGAACTCTGAATAACTTGTTCATTGTGTATTAAAGGACTACATACATAGAGTATTGAGGGTTGATTAAGACATTAACAAATAGTGAGGAGTGTAGTTTGTATGTTATGATAAGATAATGTTAATATACTTACAATAATGAATCATTTATATGTACAAATATTATTAATAACGTAAGTGATAGTTGTAAAAAATGGTACTAAGCGATTTCATTCCCTGTCTTTTCATTCTTATTGAATTCATTCCCTGTAAAATTCATTCCCGGACATTTCATCCCCACTTTGAAGAGGATATTTAGTGACATCTCTCTCTACAGGCCTACACAAACACTACTAACTAGTTTAGATACATATACTATATGACGTCATGAAATACCCCTTCTCAAAGTGGGAATGAAATCTCCGGGAATGAATTTTACAGGGAATGAAATTAATAGGAATGAAAAGACATTATATTAAATTTTTAGTAGTTGGAAATCTGATTAGTATTGTATTTTTATTTTCTAAAGTTGTCATTTTATTCTTTAATTCCTGATGGTAACACAGCTTAGTATAAAGTATCTACGTATGAATGTATTCATGAATTACTAAGAGTTATGATTTGTTGAAGAGTACTACGTGTAAGTCCTTGTAAAAAATATGACCTTAGACGAGTCTGAGATTTTTTGTATTTGCAAACTGAGGAGTGTTTTCTTATTTTTCAAAGCTGTTTTCATTATTCTTTTATTCTTGAAGAGATAACATTTAAGTATAAAGTAATGACTGTGTGTGGAAGACAAAGAGTAACAATGTGGATTTGATGCAGAGTTATAAGTGGAAGTCCTTATTGGACCTAAGCTGCTTCTCCTCCAAATTGTTAGGATTACCATGCTGATTTTTGGTTATTTTTTAGCATACCGAAAAGTCATACTTCCCCCGGCTATAACTATAGGTATATGCCAGCTAGACTCTAAGATCCACTGTTTTAGTTACACAAAGTGTTTAAAATCAGGGAAAATTGAAGTTTATAATTCTTAAGTAATTTATTATAGGATCCTTTAAGAATTTTTTTTTTTTTTTGGGGTGGGGGGAGATCTTGGTTAATTTTTTGCATAACACCAATGATCAAGCTCCTGTTTGTTGTAAAATTGATCAGTCCGAATTCTGTTATAATGTTTTTAATTTTTCGAGACTCTTTTAGAAATAAAATCGAGAATCGAGAGAATTTATGACCCCCCCTCCTTTCCTCTCCAAAAAGGTTTTTTTTTATTTATCCGTCTTTTAAATAATGTGGCCATTGCGCATCTGAACTTTTTCTTCTTCTTTTTTGACGACTCTTATCAAATTTATGACAAGTGAATATTTTCCATATTTTTTCCTTCTGTCTTTTTATTCTTCTGATTTCTTTAAAAAAATAATGGATAATAAATGGTACAGTAGTTTCATCTATTTTCATTCCGATCCATAAAGTATTTTATAGTGTTTTATATAACCATATCCTAGAATCTTTCTTTCTCTCGCTGTCTACTTTTCACAACCATATTATTATTTTCCATTTCTTATCATGATCAGTGGTTCTTTTTTATTCCATATCATCTTTTTTTATTATTATTTATAATAAAAGAAGAAAAAACCATCACGGAGTAGCTGTCCCTATGTAAAATCATATCTTTCCATTGATGATTTAAGAAGCAGATAAACCAGACTCATTTCTCTGAACAAAAATATTTAGTTGCGCCAAGGGCTTAAATATTATAATATTTACAGTTTTTTCCCGAAAATATTGACAGCCTAAAGAAGAAGAGTTAGATAAATCTTACTATTAATTTTTTCCCTCTGAAATTAAATGGTAATTAAAACATATTAATATAACGTCTTAATTGAATGCATTTCTTTCAATTTATACAACTATTTTTACTCTTAGGTATCAAAATTATTGGCACCATTGAAATAATGCATTTCATTCATACAATTAAATCACAATCCTCATGATGTTAAAAACAGTCTGGAAACTATGTGAATTATAAGGTTTACTAATCATCTAAAATATTAGCTGCATAGATACAATTATATCACAAGCTACCAACGTACAATATTTTGACAACTTGGCACTCGCCAATAACCCCTCTTTTTCGATAACTCTCATTTGGAGTTATATTATAAAACCCTCTGAATAAGTTTATGATTTTTATTTGCCAATCTCAAAATGATAATTCGAAGGATTTTGGGTATCCTTTTTTAATAGATTTGTAAAAAATAACGGTTCAGAGGCCGTATTGAGGCCGTTATTGATGCCAACGGTGATTATATCGAATGAATGGTTACTTTATACCTATATGCTCGTCAAAGTTTTGATTTTCAATAAAAAAGTTAAAAAATGTATATTTTGTGTTGTTTTTTGTAGAAAAATATTTTGCCGACAATTTGATCCCCGCTTCCTTTATATGTAAATTGTACAGATTTGCTATTTCAACATAAACTGAGTAGTAGAAATAAATAAAAAATTACACCTTCAATTTATTATTGGGCATCCTATGATATGATTAAATCAATATTCCGTTTTTGTCTTCATTTTATATATCGATCGTTTACTCTTACGATAAATTCTTAATGGAACTTTTTCGTCCTTTTTGATCTTGGACAGCCATTTCTTGGCTTGACATCATAGCTACCAGTCTTATGAAGCTTCTGGATCGTATATTCAATGGTACTAAGACTTATCGAGTTATTTAGGCTCTGGTGAACTTCCAACAGCGTCTTTCCTTCATTATGAAGAGTTTTAACTGTCTTCCTTAATGGATGCAATATGAATGATAATTAATGAGGGTAGTCCAAACCAGAAATTAAAAATTAAATGCAAAGCTCAATCTGATTTTAAGTTACTAAAGATTAAGAAATTAACATTTCCAAGAATTTTTGATGAGTGATATATTGTAAAAATATTGTAGAATAGTAAAATTAGGAAATTAAGAATAATGGTATGATATCTAAAAGTCATAATTTATTTATGTTGTACATTCATTCTATTTAACTAAAAAAGATTAATTTTATTTAAACTTTATTTTCTTTTTTAATATTCAAATGAATTTATGATTTATATAGTTCAGATCATTACTCCTAACTCCATTACTTTAACTCTCTCCACTGAAAATTTTTTATTTATAAATGCTTCATCTTTAGATAAATTAAATTTCAAAAAAGTCAAAGATTATTAACATTTAATATATTTAAGGTCAAAAATGAAGGTATTAAATAATTTTTCTTCAGCTATTTGATATATTTTCAATCAATTATTATACTTGTCTATCTGTACTTTTGTTTAAAATATATCATTAATCAAAAATTTATCACACTGCAAATTTCTTCATCTTTTGAAACTCAGGGCCTAAAATTAGATTAAGCTACGGCACCAATATTTCATTTCAGAGTAAGATTATAATCAATATATATATATATACATAATTTGAGACAACCTATAAATCCCCACAATTGTACAGAATAAATTTGTAATTTTTAAAGATCAAAATGAAATGATTACGTAGTATCCATAATAGTTTGTAATGAGAATGTCTAATGTTCAAATTTATTTTACAGTCCAATATTTCATAGACATATTTGAGTCAATAAGAGGCTTTATACTCAAATTTATGGGACGACATTAAATAGGCAAGAATTTGAAGGATAGTTTGATTTAAAAGTATTGCCCCCGATATGGTAATTCAAATAAAATTGTTCAATTTTTTCTATTTTATGGTAAATACCAATTTGGTTACTTTAAATGCAAATTTTGGCACAAACCCAACGGGTTTAATATGATAGATTTGCAGTTACAAATACACGATTATTAATTCAAAGAAAATAAATGTAATTCAAAATTCAATTTTGAGAAAACTCATTCTAGCTTGTTTTTGTGTTGACAAACAAATATATTCAATATATAGTTTAAGAGCTATTAACCCATGGTTCAATGGTTTCTAAATATAAAATAAATTTATATAGCAATATGTGATCAATTCGGAAAAACTCTCTCTTTTCTCTTTCGTTTTTTCATTAGAAGAAGCAATAAATCTCCAAATGATATCACCTCACTTTGGAACTTTATTTCCTCATACCATATATAAATATATTGTGAACAGACGACTTTTCTTCTTCGACCTCTTTTTGTTAAAGATAATGACAGAGAGCTGTCAAGCAACCCTTTCCCTATTACCCCTCTGGCTCTATTAGAATGGGACAGAAATTCATTTGTCATTACGTATGTCGTACATATAGGAAATATGTATAATATTGTACATATTATGAACGGCTCTCTCTTGGTTACTTATCTCTTTCCTTCCTTTCTTCCACACCAGAGGGAATGAACTTGACAATAAATTGTATTTTTCATCAACTCTTGGCCAGGGAATCAATGATAAAAAACATATATATAAATATACATTTTGACAGTTGGACGAAGCAGCAGGATAAATGATTGAAAATGCAGATTGAAATCATGGACACACGCTCAAGGAAGGAACGAAAAAAGAAATTTGAGTGATGGGTTTTTTATGTAAATTAAATAAAAATAATAAGATTTTGTATTTTATTTTTGTGTTGATAATAAAACCGAAATCATAATAATATGTAATCATTATTTGACATATTTTGAAGTGAATTTCCATTTCTTATATACATAAAGTATGTACTAACAAAAAAAAAAAAACTTTTGAAAGAAATCAAATTGTAACAAGTTTCTCTGTTTTCAAATTCATTTCAAGTACTTCTTCTTGAAGCCCCCTTCCTCCTTGCTCCTTCTTAAAAGGGGCTAATCATAATATGTACATACGCACATACAAACTATATTGGTAGGTATTCATATATATATATATATATATATTTATAAAGAATAAAGAACAAGAAGAATAATAAACGAAAAAACTTCAAAAAAATATAAAGACTCTTATTTTAAAGGAAAAGGAAAAAGTTAAATCTAAAAAAAAATACGGGGGAATAGGAATTTGTAATGAAATCTTTTTTTTTTTTTTTTTTCATTTATAAAAGTAAGAAAAAGTTTTTTTTACCTTTCTAATATGTATTTAATGATATTATTAGTATATATGTATGTATGAATATAGTTTGTATCGTAATTTTATATAGCTATGTATACTTATATATATATATGTAAAACTAAATAGGATTTAAGAAAACGTATATTTTTCTTTACCCGCTTCTTTTTACTAATCAAGATGAGCATTAGGTATACTAAGAACTGAAGTTTGGTACTATCAGGTGATGCTATAATATGATCTCATATTAAAAATCAGAATTGGGAAAATATACTTATAATTCCAGTAAATATGAGTCCTTGTATATTTTTATCAGGTCCAGTTCGAGTTCTCCGATTTCTTTTGAGCTCGTTTCAAGTACATAATGATAATATAGAGCCCTAAGAGTTCAAGCCTTTCTTGAGTTCAGTATAATATAGATTACGAGTATTTTATGAAGTGGTCCATTTTAGTTGCAAGTCTTCAAAAAATGGACTCAATGAAATATTTCAAAATATCATTTACCTACACAAAAAATGTTATCGTTTATAATCAAGAGTTTGAAGCCTTTTTTTTTTTTTTGTAGAAAGATGAGCTTATCAACCCTTTTTGCTTATAGACACGATCTATTTGGTCTTACAATATGACCAGCTGTCAAAATATTCTTTCATTTAAAAGAATACTGTACTGTGATGGTCGTAACCGGATCGAATCAGAGTTCCATACAGTGACACCCAAGTCCTTAAATAAACGGAAAACCTATTTAGACTAATTTACTATAAATTATAGAATTACTTGCAACATCCTTTATCAGAAAAGGTATTAATAGAACAAAATAACACATAACTTGCTCCTTAAACATCAATGATGTTAATTATCAACACACTTATGTATACGTAATCGGCTTGTATAGTTAAATACAGTGGTGCTCTACCTTTTGTTTTGCTATATTTCATTCATGAGATATCTAAATAATAGGACAAAAATTGGGTAATTATAGATAAAAAAACATATATCTCGCGATCTACACAACAAATCTCCAAGGCGCACTACCGCATACAGTTTGAGAAACATGTGTCTAAGGTGAGTGTTGATGCCCATTTAGTAAGAATTTATGACCATCCAGTTATATATTTTGTAGTTAAAAATTACACCTTCAAATTCATAATAAAGATCAAAGTTGACACAAAGGTCAAATTTGTCTACTTTTCAGCATGCTGAGTGCACTAGGGTGTCCTATTTTAGAGTTATTCCATCGGCACAAAAAAATCTTTTTTCTACATATTGGTACACAAACTATTTTATTAAAACTTTCAAATCCTATTTTTAAACCTTTCAAACCATTTGAAATGACATTTATTTATGGCCAAAGTTGCATATAGAATAAATTAAATCATGTTGTGTCGCATTCATTCATTCCCTAGTAGTCATAAAATGTAATCAATTGAGAAGATTTGTGAATCTGAATATATAATAATTGTTTCACTCCTACCTTCATTGGATAATTAATTGTAAGTAGAGTATGAACAATTAAAGTTCAAAATCTTAAGTGCTTTTTTTTGTTGGTACCCTTGAAATTGTTTTTATTTCCAAAGGTGTCATCCTTATTTTTTTATTCTCGAAGAGAGAACTTCTAAGTACAAAGGTAATCATTAGTGGATGAAAGAATAAAAGAAACGCGGAGGATTTGTTACGGAGTTATAAGTGAAAGTCATTGTCAGACTTGGAGTATAATTGAGGATGAACATCGGGATAATTCCCGCCTATGCCCTTGCGTGATACGGAGTGGGACCTGTGTACATTTTTTTAATCTCAAGGCGTCTAGCAGGTAATCAAATGAAACGTCATGACAGCTAAGCTGCTTTTCTCCAAAACATTCTATCAACTGTTAGGATTGCCAGATTCATTTTCGGTTACATTTTTTTACTTACCGAAAATGCTTACAATTTAGAAGCCTATGAGTAATTTATCATGTAAATGACGTCAGTACTTGTTTATTAAAATATGTACATTTTAGACCATGCATCAAATTACATAGCATTACAGAAACAACAACAGCTATAGAAATCCTGTACCATAAACCATTTAATCTTCTTTCTCAGAGAAGAATATATATATATATATTACATATTATATGTATACAATACATACATAAATAAGATTTATTAATTGTGTTTTTATTCAATATTCTCTTCTTCTTCTTACCGAGAAAGTAATTGAAATAAATAGCTCAAGATTAATGATGAATTTCTATTAGATATTATCTATGAAAGAAAAAATATAGAAATAGGGATATGCCTATGATTTTATTTTTAATAAGATTCGATTCCATTACATACATATAGGTATATTAGACAGACGATATTCCCTCCCTTTGCACAAAGAACTTTTCTAATACAGGGAAAATTTAAAAAAAATATTTTGTTAAAGTTTGAGGCCTTTCTGGTCAGTTTTAGGGTGATACAAGTTACTTTGATTTAATTTTAGATCAAAATTGGAGATTTTGAGACCTTAAATAAGACCATCTCAAAAATGAGTCACAAATTAGCACACGCAGTTACTCAATACTCAGATATTCTCTTCTCAAGAATAAAATAAAAATGATAGACGCTTGATAACTTTTTTTAATATGACGTGATGAGCCATGGAGTACTTATTTTTATACAACCCTATACTCAGAGGTGTAATATAAAAATGTGTTGTACTAATGCATTACAGGAGGAGGAAGGGCAGGGGAGAAATCGCTTAGGGTCCCTTAAAATATGGTTGAATAAACTCCGCCCTCAGTTGGCCAGTGTCCTGGGGGTTGTGTCTGATACTACCGAGAAATCCCTTTACATCACAAACTAGTTCAAAGCCCTTAGATTTCCAGGGCCAGGGGTAGCATCACATAAATCCAAGGAACTCCCTCTAATATCAAAAAATATTTCCAAGCCATCAGGTAAGCAAAAAGCTTAAAAACCACTGCATCACATACATAGAAAGAAACCTTCAACTACCCCCAGACCAATCTGAGAGAGAAGGATATTCAACCATATTTTAAGGGGCCCTAAGCTATTAAGCTATCCCCCCTTCAACCAAATCTTCTTTATCCATTTCTTAGAAGATTGGATTGAATTAAAAAAATTGCAAGGAAATTGTATTGAAATAATATTACTCACACTTGAAGGTACTTCCTTGGGGGATGGAACAAACAAACTTGTTTGGATATTTGTCGTAAATAATATTAAGCGAATTTATAATGTGTTATTATTCATCATGAAGTCCTTTTTGGACTGGGAGTAGAATTGAGGATTGACATCGGAGTTATTATATCTTATCATATGTCCTTGTTTTTTACAGAGTGGGATTTGTGTTTATTTCCTTCCTCTCACGGCTGATAGCAGCTGATCTAACAAAAAGTCCTGACAGCTATGCTCTTCGCCACCCAAACATTCTTCAAATTGTCAGGAATACCAATTTTTTGTATTTTCATCACTATCTCAATTGTATTGTTATTTCTTCGATCATGTTCCTCCTTTTTTTCAACACGTGTAAAATTTAGCTATGTTATGTTGCAGATATACATTCAACCTATATATATGTATATTGATAAATTTAATTATAATTTACTTTAAATATTTGTCTTTAATATGTATATGAAAAGAAATGTATGTAGATACTAGGTATATTTATGAACGATATATATACCTATGTATGTAGAGTATATTGTATAGCTATATGTGTAGTACATAGATCTTTCATATCCGGCTTTAAAGTCATAAAATGCAAGGGATTTTCATTATTTTGGATTTTTGAACGGAAGTTGAAAGTTTATCATGTATATATATATATATATATACACATACATTTATGAGCTAGAAAAGGTATGATGCAAAATATATCAAGTTTGTAAATAAAGAATACCCTTCATATATACATATCTAAACATCTTAGAAGCTTCTGATGCCAAAAGTATAAATAAATAAAGATATCCTTGTCTTTTTATAGGTTAACATAATAAATGATGCCTAAAAAAATCTGTGGTCCCTCCCTCATATTCTCTTTATATCAGTTATACTCCTATGCCTACATTACTGGCCCGGAATGTATTTTCAGGTGGAGGGGGGTTCTGGGAGTATTTTTTCTTTTTTTATGAACGACAAATTGAACGAATATCATTTTTTTTGAACAGTCAAAAAACAAGGGAAATTGCTTATTCCTTTTTTTCCCAATTTTTTTGAAAATTCTGCAAAGGTTACCATAGAAGCAAATCCTTTATTTGGGATTATAGAGTCCTTATTTAGGCCTGTAGACTGGAGTTCTGTCCAGTTTAGTCTCGATCTAGGCCATTTCAGTTCTGCATATCAGTCCTAAAACTGATCAAGTTCGGACTTTGATGACGTTAATCAACTTTATTTCTCCTTTTTGAATCATTTCTAGTACTGACAGTCTTAATGACCGGTCCTGAGGACTGATCCTACTATGTATCTGACTGGATCGAATACATAAGGACTGACGCAACACTACAGAATACTATCATGGATACCGAGCCTTTTTACTCCACTTACATCATTCGTTACATACCTTCAGTGTTTACCACTTCACATTAAAATGGATATTTTATCAATACTTCACTGGCTTTATTTACTCTTAGTGGTTGTTACATAATGCGATACTATCATTATTATTGAACAAAGTGAATAAACTTTAATGAATTATCATCCCCAAACATGGATAAAGCATGTATACTACATATAAGATTTTACAATGATATATCCGTCTCTGGGATGTATAAACCCATAATCTAAAACTATTTTATTTTATATTATTACTTTGAAAAGTTAATCTTCTTAAAATTTATAATAATCATGACGACACCTCTCTTTAATAATACACTGGTGTTATGAATAATACTTTTTAAGTAATACATTTACCCTAAACAATGCGCTCAATGACGTCACAAGAAAGAGTTACATGATACATTTGCTGTGTTTTCCTTACAATTTTAACTTTGTTCGAATACTTTTTTAGGGGGAGGGGGATCTGTTAGCGCCCTCTATTTACAGCACTGATAGACTCAATAACGAGTCAAGAACCGTTTCAAAAACAAAGAAGGAAATATTCTAATGTAATATATACTTTTTATGCACATTCATTCATAAGTAAACTGTGAATATTGATATGCATATTGTATATATTGAAAATAAAACCAGTAGTAGGACTTAACCATCTGCATTAATTCAACTCCCCCCCCCCTACTCTCTTTATCAAATGGTTATTACTCAACATTGTGACTCTATTGTCTACGTAATAATAACCAATACTATCACTACTACTTAAGATCCAAACATCTTTATTATGGTTTGTATATGTACCTACACAGAAAATAAACCAACAATCCTTGATTAGTCATTTCATTACTTTTAATTGCACATAAATGGAAGAAGATAGAAGGAAATTAAGTTATTAGGATAGAAAAACATAAAAAAGATATATAATAAGTTGTGTTCGTTATTTATCATCTTAGGATATGGTAATATTTTGGAATAGAATGGAATGGAACTCATGATGTTACATCATCATCATACGCCATATTGAATACTAATACTAATTTCCAATGAGAAAGATCCAAGAATGAAAGAAAAAAAGGAAACTTCAGACCACAGGGTTTAATAAATAACACTCACACACTACCAAACAACAACATTTTCTCTATCCTCACTTACTTACTACATAATATGTAGATAATATACATAAATGTATATAAAACCATTCAAATGAGTTATTTCCCTTTGATAGTAACCAATTGGTGGGTATTTGAAGTGCTAATCGAGTGTTTCTGTCACTTTATGTCTGTGTAAAAAAATAAAATTCAGAAAAAGGGGCTCCAGGAATAGAAGGGGAATTCATTACCATAATATATATATATATATGTACATTAGGAACATGGGTGTCATTCTTTATGTATGAAGGATATTTGTAAGAGGACAAAAGGATTTGACAGAAATAATGTAGGTAGTTAGGATGTGGTTGAAAAGCTCTTAAAATGTCCATAGACCTATGTGTATGATCATAAAAATGGGCTCTTAGTACATATCAGTCCTGTTAACTATTAACAGTTGAATCTAAAAGTTTTTTAAATACGGAATTGGAATTATTTTTAGTTCGAGCATATCAGTATGATTAGTCTTAAATAAGAATTAAATCCATGTTTTGAGCAAGATTCAGAGCTATATTCGAGTCCACCATTTCCAAGTTCAAAACAAATGATATTCCAGACTCAAATACTACAGCTCTTTATAGATAAATTATTATGTAAAACTACATAAGTTTTTTTAATATATTATTTTGATTACAAACAAGTTAAAAAGTGCCACAGACAGTTCATTAATTACTCGCCGGTCGCCCGGACAAACCCAGAAAGAGGACATTTAGTGTATTGATAACTATTTCCTTTGACTTACTAAGTTGGACCATATAAAACTGCTTATGCATTGTAGATATGTATGTAAAAAATATTAAAAACTTTGTGAGCGTAAATTTATCAAAAAATATCTCGAAGCCTGACTTCTGTACTAGATTTACGGTTTACAACCAAGTGTCCAACTCTGGCTCAGTAGACATCAACCACATTACATTTTATAATAATAATAAAAACGGTGCTTAAAAATACCTCCTAATGATTCAAAACGACTTTTAATCAAAGTTAAAAATGTTTATCTCAACTCAAGTTAAAATTTTCAGCTTGTTTTCCCCTTTAGGTGAGTCTCAAGCAGTCTTATTCAAGTATAAACATTTTAACTTGAAGCTTAAAATAAGGCAAATATTTTTAACTTTGATTATAATTCAAGCCGAAATTCAGTTCAAGTCGAGCTTGAGTCGAGCCTTTTGGAGTCGCAACTTAATGAAAATTAAGTGTATCTCGAATCCTATTCCTGAGTACAAATACCCAACTCATATAAATATCGAACAATCATTCTATGTAGTGTTATATGACAAAAAAAAATTATTAATTATTTCATAACATATCAACAAAAAGACGAGTCATTGATCCTCCTCCACACACACACACCTATCATCACCATTATAATTATTGATCTGCTATATATACATATAAAAAATTGACTTTTGATAGCGTGGATAACTTCACGCCGTGAAGGTTTGTAATGGTTAATCCAAAAGAAAAGAAGGGAAAAAAACACAAATGCTGCTTCTCCATGACTTGAGCACCTGTCCTATTACCTTTACGGCACACACCATCATTAAATGTGGATATTTAATAGGAATATACATATGTACATCCGTCACAGAGAATATAAGGAACCAATCAATAAAAAATGAATCTAATTTGAATATCAACAACCCTCCTTCCCTCCTCCCCTGAAGAGAACGACCATCATCCCAGGTTTTTAAACTATTTCTCAAAGTGTCAAAATCAGATGTTTTATGTATGTATGTAGTTATGGTTGTCGATAATCTGGGAGATGCCAATCTCACAGAGGAAAAAATATATAAAAGAATAGACTTTATGTATGTATATGAGTAAGCGAACCACCTTTATGAACAAAAACAAAAAAAACCATTTTAAAAAATCGGAAAAAGGGGCACTTTATGAATTAGGAGTAAAAAAAAAAAAAAAAAGAATATAATTAATTTACACACTTTTCTTCGCTAATACTACTAATAGTAAATAATAAATCTATTGAAGAGAATCATAAAGTTTCAAGATAACCTTAGAAATGAGGTAAAACCATACATTAAATAATAAAAAAAAACTTTTATAATTAATTTAGGTAGGGTAAGAGCTACTTAAAACATTGTTAAAAAGGCTTCACACATTAGTTAGTTTCCTCCCCCCACAATTAGCCTTTGTTTTAACTACTCTTGGGGGGGGTGAGGTCCTTTAACCTCTTTTTTTCTTTAAGGGTTTCTTCCATCATTGTTTTTTGCAAAAGTCTTTTATATAAATTAGTTTATGTTTTGTTGTCGTGCATTGATTTTTTGTTTCTCCTTCATGAAGGACTTTCTTTGAAATCCCATTTGAATGGGACCCTTGTCATAATTTAATTTCTTTCTACGTACATATACTGAATATTCATCAATGGATGTGTCCCAGATATGAATGAATGAATGACAAAACATCACACATCGTCTTTAAGAGTGGTTTCTTCTTTTGTGGTATAATGTACATCTTTTTTTAGCTAAGGGCTTTTTCGTTAGTCACTCTAACACATATAATATGTAGCTACATATTTGGTTATTAAAGTTTTTACATATACCTATATAAAATACATAAATCATTCTACTTTTATTCAATTATTATTTAACGAAAAAAAAAATCGTTCCTTTTTCTATTGTGAGGTCAAAAGAATTGAATTCTAACATAAGTTTTATGTATACATATATTTACAATACTTGAGAATGAGTAATCATATTCAAAACACGAAGCAATAAGAAAAGAATTTTAATATAAATTCAATTTTTTTATATTGTAAGGAGAGGGGAGAAATGTGTTGTACAAATGGTATTACACATATATAGGACAGTGTGAGGGGAGAAGTTGGTCAATTTGAAAAATGGTGTTTTTTTTTAATATTTATTTTCTTTGTGTAGATAAAAATAATTTTAGATTTTTTGCTAATATGTACATTTTTCAGTTATTAATATTATTGTCCGACCAATATAGTTTTTAAACCACCATACGAAGAATGTTTCAAATCCTTGTAAAAATTACACATATAATAATCACTCTGCAGTGCTATAATCAAGGGTTTGCTATTGGAAGGGCAACTATGGATGACTCACGACCCATAGGGCCCAAAAATACCAATGTGATTACATAATTTTATATGTTAAAATTAAGCATTCAAAATACAAAATTTGGCATTTCATGGTCTTTTAAGCAAAATTTTAGTGGTCCAGAAATTAATTGTTTTGTATTTATTTCGCACAAATTAGTATTCAAGTTATATTTTTACTTCTAACTTATTGTTACGGATTTTTCTTTCAAAACTTATAATTCCTTTGTCTAACATATGGTCAAATTTGCATTGATACTCGATTTTTTTTTTTCAAGAATAATATTAAAGGAATCATTTTCTTTCATTTCTAAAGAAATATCCTTTTTCAAAATATACTCTCTAAATGACAACCTAAAACAATCTTGAATAAAAATCAAGGATGGAATATATATCAATTTATTTCATAAATACATACAAACCAATCTTTCATACGTATATTTCAGTAAAATAAAGGTTTGCTATTTAAATTTGCGGGAACAATTAAAATAGATCAGAATATAAGCTGAGTTTAGAACCATAATTTAATTTAAGATACTTATATTTGCCCTGATTTTTTCCATTCAAATTAAACCAATCAATTTCTTATTCCTTAATTGTGACAATCAATTTTGGTTACTACAAGTGCAATTTGCGGTGCCTTTAAAGGTTTCATAAGAATAACTTTTTGCTAATAAATTGACGATTATTGTAGTCCACAATCAAATTTGCGAAAAATCATTATAAATTGCTTTTGTGATGACGAGTAACGAATGTTCTATTTAAAAAAAAAAAAAAAGTATCCTTCCTAAAACCCTTAATATAGATAATTTATTATCCTTGCAAGTATATAATGCTATGCAAATAACAGCATTATAAGAAATGACATAAATGTCCCACTGTGTCTGTCAAAAAAGAAAGGACTCCAGAATGTCTAATATTTTACACATGATGGCTATCGCTTATTGAAGAGAAATTATTCATATTCTGGGAAATTAACATATTTTTTGGACAATCATAAATTCCTAAAATATGGAATGTCCCCATTTTCCTTTTTTTAAAGAAAAAATATAGTCTCATGGTAAAGGTCATTTGACCTGAGGGCTAAAGAATCCCAAGACTTTGAGAGATTGAGATCAAAAAGTTTTATTAATTGTGATAAGCTCAATAACTTTATCTATATTTAAACGCTTTTTTGGGAAATTTAATTGGAAAACTATCAGAACATTTATTTTGATTTCTTTATTTTTCATTGAAGGTCCTAAAATTTTCTAAATCTAAATAGAAACTTAATTCATAGAACTTCAAACTAAAATTTGAAGAGACCTTTAAACACGAAATATGACTAAAATTACATATATACAAATAAATTAACTGTCAATTCTATAATTATCCACGAACTACTCCATAAATATTCCGTATATTATCCAATGTGTTACTGAATATTTTAAAATTAGCAATTTTCATCAAAATATACACCCTTAATACACATCAACCTATTCCGGGGCTAGTGCATTTTATGAATCTATTCATCCTTATAGTAAAACTATCTAAGAAAACAAAAAAACAAAACATATAATACAAACCGTCCGTGAAGGATTGCCTGCAATTATACTCTATTTATAGGTATTCCTCTACCAATTTGTAGACCCGTCTTAGGATCCGTTGATGATTTTCCCCCATCAAAAGATGGGGGAAAATGAAATATCAATCCTAATTTCCCAAATTGAACCCCAGACAATCAAGATTTGGGTAGGATAACCGTGGGGCCCAAGGCAGGTTAATAACCACTGCTGCCACTTCAAAGAAACTTTTATAGAATGCTCCAGGTCAATGGATTATGCAGAATAAGCTTTTGCCCTCAAGCCAGATTAAATGCCGCCTCCAGAACCATAAGGACCTTCCTATTTTACACATACAATGGCAGCTTCGACGGCCTCTATCTATGTTCTACGCTTGCTCTACAAATGATAAAACTATTATAAATATATTTATGTGTGTCAGCCCTATCAATAGATGGGACAAATGGTTAGATGAATCGCTATATAGTGTAATTTTGAGCAATTTTGCGCCGATGGTAATTTTTTGGAGGTAATCTTCCTAGAATCATATCACCCTCCATTGGAATTTAAACTTTTGTATTAGTGTACTAATAACAAGCATACTATATGTACACTGTTGATTAAAAAATGAGGCATTACTTTCCTTTGATTGCAACTTGTACAGTATGTTTGTACTAGTTACAACGTGTACTCGATATATATGTATGTACAATATTATTTGATTAATCTTTCGAATGAGGTTTGAAATTCCATACAATCCTTAGAACCTTTGACCTTCAATATCTCTTAATCCAATAATCAAAATGGATATCTATCCCCAAATATCTTTTTAGTATTAGTATACAGATATATGTACAGCTTTTGGGTGGGTTCTTCTCCACTCCTTCCTTCCCACATATGTATTATATATCAACAACTCATTTCTTCAAATACATACATACATATCCTTGTGATATAATAATAATTTATAACCATTTTCTCATAAGAAATAATAGAATAAAAGAAAAGAAAAGAATTGGGCATTTTCAATCTATGCTCTAACAAGATTTATTAGAATTATTTTTCCAATATAGTCTCCTTTCTTTTCTCTCTTGGTTTTTTTCTCCTTTTTTATTTTACCAATTATTTTTTGAGATTAATTAATGTTGGTTTTTGTGTTATCGGCTTCTAGTACATTAATTAAAAAAATATATATCTATAAATGTTGATTTTCTTATTCTTCTTCCTCCTGTTCATTTTCTTCATTTCGTCTTGCCCCCCCCCCCATGTACAGGGTTAATTTATCCTTTCACCCATCTCATAATTATTGTTTTAACTGTATATTGAATTAACAAAAATTAATTATGTTTTTTTTCGGTGATTTTACCCTTTTATAAAAGGAAGGAAGTTCCACCTACCTACCTGGAAACGAGTATCTCTTGATTTTTTATTACCTATTGAATTCATCTTTGTTAAAGGAGGGAGTAAGTGAGTGATTGCTATCAACTAACACACTCAACGGCTTTTACTAACCTACCTACATCCGTCAATTTCGTGGATTGCCAAAAAATTATAAAGGACTTACTTCAAACTCTCCTCAACAAAACAGAATTATGTATACCAACATGAGGTTTCCCTCGCGAAACTTAGTTAAATTCTTTAAATATAGTCACATTGTATATAAATCTTTCACAATACGTCCGTCCCGTAACCAGGGCTATGTCTAAGGATATTTTTATTCATAGGTTGAATAGCTTCCGATGATATATATATATATATATATATTGCTTATTTTGTAGAATTTTTTAATGAACTTTCTAAAACTTGAAATTTTTTTGTTAGATATAAAAGACAATTTGTTTAACATTCATGCTATAATTACACCTGTTAATATTCTAGGAGCCATAATGAAAAATATAAGACTGTGAAGCAGAAGACACAATTTAGAATATGTTAGTCATTTTGAAAATTTTAGTAGAATAAATTTCATGTTTGTTTATAGTTCAGTGGGACGATGTTCACAGGGCCCGTGTGCCCCTGTAGTTACAGAACTGCATAAGGTCATCATTATGAAAGTGAATCATCTTGTTAGAGGCAAAACAACAAAATTTTGTAAAAGTAAAAAATATTTGCTCCTTTTTGATTAAGGAACAAGGTGATGCCATAACAGGGTGGTTACAAAGCAAAAGTATTTTCAATAAATTAACAATATTTCGTACGGGTCGTCATCACTTAAACATTAATTTAGTTTCATATAACTTTATAACCCTTTGTAGATGATTTTGTCAAAATTTAAGAATTTTCTTATGGGTAATTTACATTCTTCTATTCAACACAGGTAGTCCGTCACCATAAAAGAAAGTAAGAATGATTTTTTTGCCAATATTGAATCTTCATCACATTTGTATTCTTCGGCGAATTACTACCGAATTTATATCACCAAATTATTCTTAGTATCCTCTTGGAGGCATCACATATTGCACTTGTAGAAACCAAAATGGATCGTCTCAATTAAAGAAGGACAAATTGAATAATTTTATTTGAAACACCATATTGTTGACAATATAAGTTTGTTAAATTAAACAAAGTTTATATACTATTATTCTTGTGTATCTTAATCCATCCTTCAAATTTGAATAACAACCCTATAATTAAGTCAAATATATATGTATGCAAAAAAATAAATTGGGAATATCGTCTTTTCTTGATTTTTGTTTTAAGATTGTTTTTATGTAGATGCATCACAAAAATTTTATTCAACATTCTTTCTTTTTGGGTTAATTATGCAATCTCTGACGCCTGTAATAACGCTCTTTTGTAAACATATTTTACATCTATTGAATTTGTCGACTTAGCATTAATATAAATCTGTCCAAATATGTAACTGTTCATTTATCAATGACGTCAGAGTGTTTGGAACCTATGGTATAGTTTATGATACTACTATAATACCATTATTCTTTTCTTTTTTCAGTTAATACATACAAACAAAATTGGTTGTGGTTTTTTTTTTTAAAATACCTTGATCAGAGCCCATGTTAGTAATGAATATTTTAATCAATTATTTAATAACCCATCATAATGCAATTTGAGTTTCATTTGCATATTCAAGTTCGATATCCTGTGAATTTGATGATTTACTCGGTTAAGTAAACCCCAGACGTTTTAAATATTGTAGATTGAATAATTTCGTACTTTAATGTGACATTTTTCATACAACATTTGACTGAGGTCTTTCTGATCATATTTGAAAAACCCCATGAATACATATTTTATTTTGATATTCAAAAGAGAATTCCAAAGTGTGTGTATTTAAGTATTTTACGACTTCTTGAAGAACTAAAAAAAAAAATCCAAAATAACCTTGTATCTAATGAGTTGATAGCAAAACAAAAAACTACCCAGCATCTAGAAGCACATTTTGATCTAACCAACTTTTAAATCCATTTACAACCCATTATACTTCGAACTATTATTTAATGATGAATTCTTTTTTCAATAATAATAAATACATTCCTAACGGCTTAAGTACAAACGTACTGATTTATTTGCGAGATAGCTTCTCTCTTTATGGTTTTATGGGGGGGTTAACTAGGTATGTACTATGTATTTCAAGTTATGGTCAAAGAAAAATATACATATGTAGGTATATCTTTATAATAAAAAAGAGTTTTATTTTGGGTAAAAATCTAAACGATTTTATGATTACATACAAATATATATTTGTACTTTTTATTTTTATCTAAAAAAATTGAAGGGAAATCAAAGTTTAATTGAATTTATTACATTGTAATCAAATGTAAGTAAGTAGTCTTTGATGTGCCCAACATCAAAAGAAGCCCTCATTGCAAAGTAATATTCAGAAAAAATTTATAAATGTATTAATCCCGATTTGTTCAAATGTTACATAAGTAGGAATATAAACTTCTTTTCTTTTTAATTAGAACTGGAATGACCATATTATGGCTGGCAATATCAACGACGCAATGCTTCATTACATTGTGTTGGAAAAATAAAGCACTGGCGTTTTGATACATTAAAATAAGGTTGTGTTTATCCTTAATATGGCAATATAAGTGGATTCCGTCACTACTATCAGTAATGAAAATACTTTCAAAAAAATTAAACATCTTCGAGGAGGCATTAATTTAACTAATATCAAAGTAATGTACTATAGTTTGCCAATTGAATTAGTTTTTTAAAACTATGAGTATCTTTCATTCACAATAATAATTTGTTATTCATATAAAAATTGGGAAAGGATCGATGGATGATAACGTCACCGACTGAAATGCATTATGACGATATTACTAAATTGTTTTATATGACCATTTTTCTGTCCCATAAAATTTTGTGGCAACAATTTATGTATAAGTGAAATTGTTATTTATATACAATAAATCTTATATTTGTTCTATGTGCTTCTATCTATCGCTAAATACTTTATATAGAGGAACCACTATATCGAAATATATAATTTCAAATAACAACATTACATTTATGATGTAAAGGGGAAAAAAATCGCAACTTTTATCCTCTTTTTCTTTCATTTAAAATGTTGGTAATTTGTATTTTAAAATAAATACTATAGATGTACGTATGTATAATATAGGTTTGTAATTGATTTTTATTGACATTACTTGTGAGACTTAAAATCAGTAAAGTCCGTCGTCCATCCTATCCGTCCGCTCAATACCATCTACCAAACATTATTTTCAATAATAATATAGTGAAGTATTTCAGTTTATTAATTGAATTCGTTTAGTGAAACTAAAAATATATGTCATGCAAGAGAATAGTTTGTCATTATTCTTAATTTAGATGGAATTAAAGTATTACATTATTCTCCGTCACTAGCTGATATCTGCAATGATGTCAATAAGTAAAGTTGGAATTTAGAACGGTACCAGACGGGACGTTAAAATTTTGAAACTGAGATATATATCTATATATATTTTGTACATATATACATTATACGCGTGAAGATTTTGTTAGAAGTTGCAACTTGTACAAAAGGATTGTACAATGCTCCAATTGTTGTTCTATATATATATATATATATGTATATTGACTATCTGTGAAAAACGTTGGGGGATTTCTGACTTTCACAGAGGTAAACACGACAAACTCACAAAACGTTATTGTGATGTTTTTAGTAGTACGTAGGTACATACTTCGAAATGGACAAATTTTCTCCAAACACAATAGCGCCATAAACATTCTCTTATTAGATACATACACAATAATGAAGATAAACAGAGACGTTAAGATCTTTTTTTACTACTTAGAAAGAGTAGTGACAAGAGCCAAAATAATATCTACACTTATATATCTTTTTTGGAACTCGTGCTAAGAAGAATAAAGACGGAGAAGAAGTGTTTTCTTAGTCCTTCCTTAGAAAAAAATGAGAAAAAGACAAAAAAAAAAAATAAAAAGACATTAAATTGGTTATAAATTCTTTTTATTTTCTTATTTTGAACGTTGAGTGCCACTGGGCTTAACAACTCTTTTCTCTTTCTTAGTAGGAAGAAGACTTCACAGATGACTTGTACACATATATAGATGTGTATATTTGTCGTGAAAGGAAGGCATTGTTGTCCACATCGAGGATAAGAAATGTGTATGTACAAACATATGTACGTGGGAGGAGGTGTGAGAAAATCGGAAATAGTTTGGAGTAGTCATAGAAACTTAGTAAATCATATTCCTATGTTTGATAAATGTTATTGACGAGTTAGAACAAGAGGGGAAATGACAGTATATTCTGAAGAAAATTTGCATCTTGAGTTCATTTTACTTTATTTGAATTATAGAACAGAGTCCCTATTACACTTTTCAAGGCATTGCATAGAAATAACAAAAGTAGTGTCACACTTAGCATAATAACTCACAAACTAAAGAACAGATTGTCATCGAAATTTGAGGACTTCTTTTTTGAAAGTTAGTTCTAGCTGAAAATGAGGCGTATAAAAAAAATAGTGCCATCAATTTGTGAAGCCCAGGACTTTCTAGTCTATACTTTATGGATGTATATCATAAATCATAGTTCATGACCATTTTTAGTATATGTTAAAATTTGAATTAGATATAAACGCTGGTATATTAAAACGAATTTTGTTTGTTTTATTAGTGAACGCTCTAAAGATAAAAATACTCAGGGTTAGTTACGAGGGAGTGTGCCCATGAAAAATGGAAAGTAACACACTGAGGGTTTCTTCGAAAAATTATCTTCCAATCTTGTAATTAGAGAAAAATTTGTCATTTAGCTGGCGCTTAATTACTCTAGGTAATTGGTTTAGACTACGCCCTACTTTGACGATTGGCAAGCATAGGGAGCAAGTGATGAAACAATCTTTTTTTTGTTCGATCAAAAAGAAGACAATTGAGCTATTCTAGCGATTGTAAGAGTAAGCGATCGAGTTGGAAAGGTAAAAGTCCGTCAAAGTCCGTAAAATCCATAATTATATAAAATCAACCCAAAATGTACGTACTCTTACGCCCTTTTAATCTTTAGAAATTCCGATTTCTTTGGGATGCACTATTATAAAAAAAACAATAAGCCCAATTTGGATATCGTTGTTGTTTTTTTTTTTTTTTGTGTTGTAAAGGAAATTGATAATAATTGTTAAATAATGAAAGAATTAGCAAAAAGGACCTACAAAATAAAAGTAAAGTCCCAAATTAATTCTGAGAAGAAAAAAAGTTCAGAGATGCACTTCAGAAATTCCTTCATAAAATTTTTTATACTCCCTATGTTTGAATGCAGTTTTTTGCATCAGGACATTGATTTTAGAGATTTCTAAACTTGAAGCAAAATTATTATTTTGTTAGATATAGTCTCCTTGCCCATTGTGTACTACCACTAGTTGTAAAATAAAGTGGACAAATTCCACAAAAATCTTAAATCAACTTCATCAAATAAGAAAAAAAAAGTAGTACCTGTATTGAATATGACTTTTTATCAAAGAAAAACAGTGATATTTTATTAAATCAAATAATAATATCAGTATTCCATTTTATTTTTTTTTAATTCACAAGCTACAAGAAAAGTTTAATAGTTGGAGAAAAATGTATGATCCAAGCTAAATTATTTTCTATTCATTATAAATAAGAATCTATAATGCTAATAGGATCTGATATATAATAAAAATAAATGTCGGATTTTTGATAGACAGACAAACTTTAAGTTTTTTTATCATACCTATTTTAACATCCTAATACATGCTAGTTATAAACCGTTCTCCTTAACCATTATGAAAAATAGTTTTTATTCTTACAAAGGTGTATTGTTTCAGCCCCCAATATGTCGAAAATCAACAATGCCAACGTCAGGCGAAAACGCTCTATATTAGATCTTAAATAAAGTTCATCAATTTCAAAAAATATATTAAGAAATCTTCATATACTTTAAAAATGGAAAAAAAACATCATCAAATAGAAAAAAGATATTTGAATATAATCAAACTGCAAGTAACATGTTAAAGTGTTTTTAATCTGATTATAATACCGTTTAATCAAAATGGAGCCAGGATTTGTACTTTTATATGTATTGGTTCCTAATGCCTCCTTTATTATGGCTGACATCATGTGTAAACGTTCTATATTTTGGAGGTGCTGAATTCAAAGTATGAAATTTAGTTTTTCTATATCAATCATACACGGATTTTCCCTATTTCACTATAATGATGGTTTAGATACATCATTATAGTGAATATCTTATCTATTTACGCACTTGTAGAATAATCTTACAAGAACAAAATGTTTAGGTCTTTAATCTGTGGCTGTTTTCAGCAGATTTGCTTAAAATAATATTAATGCTGGTATATTTGACTACCCAAAACTTGTAAAATACCTTAAAATTTAGAATAAAATAAAATGAAGAGGTTGGAATTGAAATTTTTTTTTTTCTTTTGCAATTGTCAAAAACATTTCTAAAATAGTCACCAACTATCAAGATCAAAATGAAAAGCTATTCCCTATGGACCTTAAGAATCAAAATAAGTACCTAATTGAAACAACATTTGGACAATTTTCTATACAATCATAGTTATTTCAATGAGTAAAAAAGTTCTAACATGGTTGGCAAGGCAGAGTAATCAATGTCACTGAAATACTCATCTGATAGCAGACTACGATTGACATTGAGGACTTAAATTTGTATAGTTCACACACAGATAATAATATATTTTACTAAAAGGGCAGAAGTATGTCCACAGCATAGATTATTGTGATAACATCCTTTATTTTAAAAATAATATACCCCTCCCCAGATTTAAAAATCTGTCAAATAATCAAAGTTTCCAGTCAAATTTTGTTTATTTGGCGTCAATAAAAGAATTTAAAGTGCGTATATTCTATTAAAAATTACATATTCTACCAAATTTCAATGCTTGTTCTCAAAAAAGAAAAACCTGTTTTTGGACTAGTCAACCTCCGGAAGCGAACTCTTACCCTTCACGACCAAAGTTCGTTAATTTTTTTTTATAATTTGAAGTACTGCTACTTGGATATAGGTGTTATTACAGGACACAATCAATAAAGACCACGTATCCCATTTTTAGGAATTGCATAAATTAAAAAAGAAGTCAAAATCAGTGGAGTTGACATTGTGTTGGCGAGCGTTTTCAATCTCAAATTAGAAGTAAAATTGTATGCTTAAAAGGTCCATAAAAAAAGATATTGGAGAACCCTTTCCTCTTAGTGGATTCAAATAGATGGATGAATATAGATATATTTATAAAAGCCTTATAAATATGTATGACAGAAACGAAAGGGTGAGATTGTAAAAAATAAAAATAAAAGTTATTTTACTTCTATTTATGGTCATAAAAACGTTTTCTCCTTATTTTTTATTTTTTTTTGTTGAGAAGGAAGAGAAAGTGAGGAGTGAGCCGATGGAAAGGAGGAGAGTGAGAAACAAAGACAAAGAATCTTTTTAACAACTTTTTTTGTCCATAAAAGACTAAAATTATCTTTTGAACAAATAAGTTTTGAAGAAGCTACTACTGTTAATAACTTGACCCATATGCATAGTCACTTATGCTAATAAAAAAAAGAGGGCATTGGTGTGAGAAGATATTGGGGTGGGAGGACTTATAAATTTATATTGTATGTGTATGTAAGTCCATTTGTTAACTAAGCAATAACCTGTTTAAATTCATTCATTTCCCCCTTCGTGTTCCTTTGCTATGTTTTTTTTTTTTACTTTATTACCTCATCTTTTTAACAAATATTATTTCTATTTTTTTTTTTTTTTAAATATATGTATATATTATAATCATATATATTTTTCATTCGTTTAAAATACCCCTGTACCTTTAATGTTTTGATTTTTCTTTATTATTTTTTTTTAAATCCCCTTGATTACTTTTCAAACATCTATTTTTCATTTCAACATCTCACGAAAAAGAATCAGTGCCTATGTATGTAGTTTTTTTATCATCCTCTTCATGGGTGGTGATGGTTCTGGGGAGTAGTACAAAGTGTTGGTTGGTTGTTGGTTGATATGAATCTCCATCACGTACATACAATATATCTATGTATACGCATTAGGGTGGTGTGTTTTTTTAAATTTTGATACGTGCTAGTGAGAAAAAGTTATTTTGCAATAGGGAAATAACTTATTCAAAACTTCATCTTTAGGACGCACATCTCAATCAAAGTTTCAAAAATTGCACCAACTATAAATTTAGTAAGTATGATTAAGTATTCTTCTTTTTATTTTTCGATAGCCAATCGTCTAACCTATTTTGGAAAGGTGATATTTTTGTAATGAAAAACTATGTTTAGTTATTAGAAAAGGAAAAAAAGTTGTTGCGTGTGCTCTTCTTTTCTGTTAATTATATAATGTTTCGTCTTGATGTTAACATCTCCCTCTGAAGTAAGCATTTTTCCCTATCTCTGGTGTAATTTGTTTTAAAAATAAATAATATAAAAACATATGAATTTAAATACAATTGCAATATTTTTTCTTCACTAACGCTATTTGAAATTTAGGATGTTCTCATCTTTGTAGCAGTAGTTCATTTTCTCCCTTCCAAAATCATATAACAGGCAGTTGATAATTATGAAGGTGTTAATTCAGGTATACCCTATGTATCTACCCCTTCTCGTAGCAGTCTCTTTTTCCTCACAAAAATGGCAACTCTACCTATAAGTCATCTATGGAGTAAAAGCAGATAACAATTTCAGGCAATTTGATGATCTGTGTATACTGCACATCATTTTTATACATTTGATAAGTAATGTAGTTTCAGGGGATTTCATACATTCGTGAACATGTGGGGAATAACGTGGGGACCTTCTTCGCCCAATTTCCCCCAAAAATAATGATCAAACTGAGAGTTTGGTTAAGTGTGAGAGGAGTCTCTTAGTGAAAACCAGAGGAAAATGTCGATTTGATGAATTCATACATGGAATCCTGGAATTTCGAAACACTCCTACATCAGGTGTAAGATCACAGAATGAGATCTCATTCGGTCATCAAGTAAGATTCTATTTAGCCATCCCTTGGAGAAACTATAGCCCAAGATTCAAAAAAGAACAAAAAGGCTGTTTGATGAGGATGAAGCAGAGGGGGGAAAGATAAAATCTGTTTTAATAATAATAAAAGGATTTACCAGATTTGAAAATAGTAATGGATAGTGCAAAATTATTATAAGTATAATCGATGGTCGGATGACGGACAAATTATATCAAAATATCAAGCTCAATATAATACGGAAAGATGTTATGGAGACGTTTCTTGAGACTGAAGAAAGGAGGAGAAATTGAAATTGTACAAGTAAATATGAATTCGTAGTCATAAGGTCCAAGATAATTCGAGTAAGATCGAACTAAGGAGGGAGATGATGTGATATCAAGTATCACATCAACTCGTAAATGCATTAATACGTTGGTTGAAGAGATTAGTCTACTCTGAGTGGTTGTGGTGAATTCATTGATTATGATTGAAACATAACAACAAGAGGAACATCAAAAAACACGATCAAAATTTGCCTTTGTTATTCTCCATTTTTTCCTCTATAGAGGGACCTTCGAGAATAACTTTTTCAATATGTTTTATAGTTTCATTTAATATTTATCAAAATCATTTTATAAATTATTGCTTAATTTTCATGCATTCCCCCCCAAAAAAAAAGGGTTTGCTATATTTTAAATGTTAATTGAGATATGAAACCCTAAAATGCCATTATCAAGCAATGATTGAACCATGGTATATTTTCTTACCAAGTCAAAACTTATCCGCACTATCTGTAATCGAAATTTGAAAAAAGCTTAAAAATGAACCACCCTATTACACATCTCTTTCTGGGTTCTTCTGCTCCCATAAGAAGAAGTCAAATTAACACTCAATAACTACAAACACAATCTCTCTCTTTTCCCACGAAATGGTCTGAAATGATTGATATTTTTCAAACTTATAGGTAGATCCTTTTAAAAAGGTGTTAGTTACATTTATACCTTAGCTAGCTTAGGGAAAATATATGTATGTGTTTATATTTTGATGGGATCCCGCAGACAACAAAACAGTATGGACTACATACATTGTTCATTATCATTATGATTATAAATGCGTTCGTTTAAAGAATTGAGAAACTTTTTTTATCATTTTTTTAAAGGTAAATTTTGTGTCTGTGAGGTTGAATATCAAACTATAAATCAATTTATATAGGTATGTGTGTATACTTATTTATACAGAATATATCAAGCTATAAAATGCAAATTGTTTTGTTTTTTTCTTGTATAAGAGTCATTATTTACAAAAGTAATTAGTTATTGCTATTATTTTCTTTATAGTTTTTTTTTATTTTTTTAATAGGAAGGAACTTCATTAGGAAATGGTTTTTGCATTCTTTTAATTACCTTTATGTTCTAACTCTTACCAGATCATCATTCATCATTTTATAGCTGCTATAAATAAAATATAATTAACTTTGAAAAAAAAATATATAATAATTATAAATAATTTCCAGAGTAAGTAATTATTGACCTATGGCTATAATGTATGAAAAAAAAAATGTAAAAAAACTCGGCTTTAAGGACACACAGATAAAAAATATGTAGAAAAAGAAAAATATATTGTATATATTTTTTTTTTTTTGCAATTGAAATATACACCTTAGAAAAACGAAAAAAAGCTGCGAGCACTGGGACGCCATGACAGCGGACTACATCTGCAACGGGTGTCAGAACTTCCGCCGCATCCTGAAAGGTATCATCAGTGCTAAGGGCGGCTACATTAAAGATTAAAAGAGCTTAGACAAATATCTATTTATAGTAATAATTTTGTTAAAATTATATTGTTAATTGATAAATTATATCTTGTTGAAGTTTAAAATTCAAAGTGTTCAGATTTTAATGGACCACTCAGCAGGAGTTCGTGTGAAGAGAGACTCCTTCCAATCCTCTCTCCAATCCCAATCCTGATGGCTTCCATTATTTTATTCAAAAACTTGCAGTCTTGGAATACTTGTTGGGTTGTTTTTATTTATTTTTGCATTCTGAAACTATTTAAAGGCTAGTCTTCAAAGCGTTTGCATGTAAGGAAAACTCCCGACAATAGAAAATGCATATATATTTTAGATACATCTGGCATGGAATAAGAATTTGATCTTGGACGGGCTTTATGTAGTGAATAACCCTACCTTTATTTTTTTCTCCTTCCACAAACTTATCCGAATGTAGACCGTAGTTCACTTATTGCAAACTCTAAATCTAAAATATTATATATTCATCAAAAATTCAATTAGAAAAAGGGCTTATAAATACAAACAACTTAAAAGGTACTGCAATACATTTATTTGGCCTGGATTTGCACGGTCCAAATGTAGCCATATTTCATAATTTTTTCTTCATCTTTTGAAATCCATTACTTATAAAATCAATCATATAAATTTTGAGAGTATTGCAAAATCCAGATTTAAACTGTTTGATAAGTTTGTACACAATAAATTACTCAGACTTTTGGAAGTATTTTTCTATTCTCAAATAGAATAAAAAGGTAAATATGAAGTCATTCAGGGGATTAGACATAGGTATATCCCTTTTGTCAGGTGGTATCCCAATTTTGTGAAGACTTTGTTTCCTTTCCTTTATTCCTTCTACCAACTCGTACAGATATGGCTATTTTCTGCGCAAATGTAGGTACCTATAAGCATGTTACCTGTCAAAATATATTTCAAAGTTTAATCTCTATATGTTATGTATATATTTATATATACATTAAAAACAAAATAAAACAAAATAGAACATTACCTATCCATCTAATGTAAAGTATTTATTATGATTATTATTATTTGAAATATACATGTTAACCTCCTTTCAACACAGATTTGAAAATGAGTCAATACAAAAAATGATGATTTATGATTCAATATTGTTTATTATTAAATCATATATAATGTATATATAAGTATGTATCTATTGCCCCTCTTTTGCGAGATTAGAAGTTATGATCGAGTGTTCCACCACGTGCGAGATTACTGGGATTAACATTCCATGTTATATATATAGTCTTACTTTTACCTAACAGTTCTTTTTGAAAAATGATTGACATACGTATATATTTTTTTATGCATATTAGATTTAAATTTGGCGTTTATTTTGAAATTTATCTAGATTTTTTATTTATTTAATTTTATTAGAGATGAAAATAAATAATACAAATTTCTATATCTGATTTTACATAATATATGTATAGGTTAGTGCGGTCGTCACACCAATACTTTGGTACTGATTCTGTATTCGAAATTGTTAATATGGCTGCTTTTCCTACTAAAAGAATAAATATTATTGTTCTTAAAGGACAATTCCATTGCACTCATAGAGGTATCTGCAGGCATTTTGTTTGGAGTGTTGGGTAGAGATTATCTCCGAAATTGAGTGATTTTATAAAACACAATTATTGGTCTTTTTACTTCGTTCTACAACATGAAAATTTGCTAGCTCATAAATTTGGAAAGTACGTATTCGACGGAGCAATTTATTTATGACAAAATGTAACTGCAAGTATCTGTTTAATATATTACCGTATTATATGCCTATAGTGCAAGTATACCAAGGAACTCTCATAGTTGGAAATGTAAAATACTCCCAAAATCCCAGGAAATTATTTCCATTGATTTACATGACAGTTAATATCTTCAAATATACAAACCAGTTTCCTTGAAATATATTTGACGAGGTTGCATTAACTGAACTTACGACAACATCGTGTTGAAGTGGCTTAAATTTAAATCGAGTTGGCACTTTCGGGCTTATGTACTAAAAAAGGGGAGTTGCATCAATTAGCTATATCATTTTGTATATTTCCTTTTCTAGGAGCGACCTGGTTTTTTTATATTTCATATAGGTACATCAATATTTATTCTGATTAGGAACATTGGCTACGGCCTAGCATTATAATATTTTCCTTTGTAACATAGGTACATGATGGATTTTCTCAAAAGGGTATTTAAAGGAAAAACAAACAATAGCGAAACCCGGAAGAATTTATTATGGATTAATTGGAGGTGCTACTATATTTGATCAATAATTATTTGCACTTTAATTAAGTCTTTTTTTCTCTTGAAAAGATTGAAAACAAAGGTTTTATATTCAAATTCGAATCAAATCCTTATAAGAATGGATTTTTTTAAATTTTGGTTTATATATTTGAATATTGTACATTATTTTTTTAGTGTTGAGTTAATCCACAGATCTTATTTATACCTCGAATTGCAGGGTAAGTAAGTCAACGTTCACATGAAGAAAACTATTCTGATTACATTGGACCAGTAGGGAATCCTAAAAAGTGAATTCCCATTTTTTAGTCAATCTTCCAAAAATTTCAACTAATATCATTTAAGATTAGGGGAATGTTGTTAGAAACATTCAATTGCTTGCATTTAGTGACCTGGATAAGTATTGTAATCAAATGGTACTATTAGTATAAGAACCATCATAAAAATAGTTCAGGTAGACACTCGGACATTTCGATGATATCTTGAGAGCTTAATTGATAACTTAATTATATTAATTATGATAATAATTATCCTATTAGTACTTTTATTATTCACTCATCCTCAAAAAAAAAAAAAAAAATATATATATATATACTCACCTTAGAATAAGCCATTCATGCAAGGGCGATTCAGCTTCATGTTTTTATCAATCTTAGCCAATCAAATAGTTGTTGGCGTATATGAATAATTCAGAAACAAGCTCTGAGTCGGCGCTTATTAATAAACCCTAACAGAACAGGATCGTTACTCGCTATCAAAGTTATCTGAACTTGACATTAAATATTGTATTATATTAAGAAAACTTTCAAATATATCACTCACAAAAAATGGTATAAATTCAATATAAAATAGTCTCAAAAAAGTAAAATAAATAGTAGAGTCCAATTTGTATTAAGCACTCAATTAAGGTAAACTAAAAAGTGACCTCTTAAATCAGGTTTGGTATTTGAAGAATTCGAAAGTTGAAAATTGTGGATAAAATAATAGAATAAGGGATAAGATTCACGTCTGGCCAGTTAGAGAGAAATAGAAGGACATAAATGTGGGGAAGACATGTGCATTCTTCATGTATATATAGTTTATTTATTAACTTGTCTAGAGAGGGTCTATAAGTCCATAGGCAGTCACTCCTTCTTTGTTTTGTACTCTATGTCAGTTTAAAAAAGTGACCATTATAAGCAGGCTCATGTATGAGCCTGTGTAGTACTTATTTCATAATTTGTGTGACCATTGGCCGGTGATTGCATGGACACGCTACATACAACTTTTTAATATTTTGGAATTCATTCGCGGAAACTGGGTGTGCCTGTTTAGTGCAGTGAAATGCTTAAATCAGGTGAGGGTTGGGCCCGGTTGGACTCTATTCAAAAACGTATTTTTTTAGGAAAAACAGGTAATAGATAAGATGATTTTTTTTGTCAAGTTTGTATAATTAATACATATTTCAACACCTATGTGGTGTTCAACCTCAAACACTTTTATTTTTTGTCGTGTTTACCTTTTATATAATTAATTGATTATTTTTATTAATAATTTATCCCTTTCCTGAGTCATTATATATAAGCCTTTGTTTGGATATATATACAATCATTTTTCTTAGTTGCTAGAATGACTTTTTAAAAAAGTAAATATATATTTATTATATATATATATATATGTATGTGTGTTTTTTGTCTTTCTAATGTGTCTCTCACGGTTCCTTTTTAGAGTGCCACGTGCCTCTCTGTTATTATTTTTATTATTGTTCTCTTTTAAAGATATTATTATTGTATTTAACAAAGCTAGAAATTATATGTCTGTAAATTGTTAGGTAGTATTTTGTAGGCTGAGTCACGAAAGGCGACAAGTTGTCTGTATGTATGGGAGGGGTTCCTCTTCCAAAGGAGTCTCCCAAGTGATAGATGGATGGAATGTCATTCATTTTCTCATTAAGAAGGAGGGTACGCTAAGAGGACTTTTTACGAGATAATTGTAATTATTTTTATTCTGATATGAGTGTGATAGAGCACAATTTTAATAAAATATAGTTATATCAAATGTAATGTTGTATACACTCCAAAAATAATCATTTCAGAAATTCGAAAAAAAGTAAAAAAACGAGTCGACTTAATATATTTTTATACAGCTGGCGTGATCTTTAACAAATCCTTTAAGTTTTATGGATCTGACAAGATGTGGCCTGGTATATCAGATTGAAATCCAAAAACTAATATATTGGGCAAACAGTCCCATGCTTAATACGCTCAGAACTCTGGTCATTTCATTAGGTAAACAATCCAAAATGAGATTGATTCATTAACACGGATTGTCAAGTTTGCCTTGTATTAAAATTGATCTTATTAGTCACCTTGCAAACACTACTACACCGGGGGGATCAATGTGATGAATTTGTACTTTATAACTAAAATATTTGTATTCAAATAAATTGTATAACAAAAATCAGTTTTTTCCATCAAGCCATGCATTAACCAACGTGGCAAAAATAATGAATGAGAAAAATATTCTTAAATTATTATAAATACAAAATAACTACACAGATGGCAGAGCCTAATAAAAGTCTTCTCACTGAAAAGCTACTAATACATATTTAGTTTTGATTAAATAAATATTTATCCTTAGAATATGGATTTGTGGGCAAATGAAACAAACCAATTGTGAAAAAACAAAACAAATGCTTTCAGGGATACTAGTGCATCTAATTATTTTTCAAATATCAACTTGTATCGAACTATCTGATCGAAAAAATATTTTGACTTCCTTCAGGGATTTTCTAATCTATTAGCCATTTCTTAGGAGGTTTTTATTATCTCTGATGAAACAGACTAGATATATTTTGTACGGCATTGTAACAAATTGCACGACCTCACAGTTATCAAAAATCTCCTTATTGTTCATATCGCCACAATGGTACATTAAAAGCGGATAATTTATAGACCAAAATTATTTTATAGAATATAAATTAATACATCGTCAAAAGAGATGCCTAGCTACTTATATTTTTCGCTATGGTACTTCTCTAATTTATTGATTTGAATCAATTCTCAACGACTTGATTCGGTTCGACTCAAGTTGATACAACACTATAAACAAAATGGTAAAAAAAGCCTATTAAAACTGCTCAAATATCACCATTGAATCAAATATTTTAGGTCTTCCTTTTTTCCTAGAAAAAAATAACACCTAAAATATGTACGTATTTAGCAAGATTCAACCCTTTTTTATAGTCAAATAGGTCGTTCATAATTGAAGGCTTCCTTTCTGTATTTCTTTATTTTTATTATTTTAATCATAGCCTCATATTATTTTTAAGGAAACTGAGCATACTTGAAATACTTCTAGGACATCTTTGTTTTGAGCTTCAGATTTTGAAGGAATGTACATTGTACACGTACCTAGAGGTTCGTATAATTTATAATATATAAAGAGTGTAAATATTTTGTATTTAAGGTGTCAGTGGTCTAAGATGATTCGTATTGTTATTTCTTGAATGTTGAAAGAAAAATGGGCGTTCAAGATGGTTGTCAGATTTTGATTTTTCCTTCGTTCTTTCCTATTCTCTTACTCACTCACAAAACACCTATCATGTGAACTCTCTCTCTCTCTCTCTTCACAAAAATAAAATAACAATAATAAATTAGGCTAGGATATTATACATATGTAAGCCCCAACTTTTTATTATTATTGCTGTGCCTCTTCCTTCTGCCTGTAGTAACATTGAAATAAAGCAATTTGACGCTCATTTTTCATTTTCAAATTTTCTTTCTTTCATGTTTTCTCTTAATTTTTTATATGATTTGAAAAGAAAAAAAGTTTCAATGTTCAAAATTAGAATTGAAACTATGAACCAAAACCCAATAAGCTAAAAAAGGAGGCCACATACAACTTTTTTCTTAATAATCTCCAATTTCTATTCCTCATTTTGACCAATGTCTTTATGATACATGAAATAACAAACATGTTTCTAAAAACAATTATTAGAATGCCTTAGGAAATTCAGCTTTAATTAATTATGATAAATATAAGTGTTCTACCTCCAAATAGAAATAGTCGTATAACTCCAATTTGAATGTTCGTTATTCGTTATATGAAATATTAAAAAAAAATTGAATATTTTTGTAAAATATTTATTAGAAATTCCAACAATTCAGTTTGATCAATAATTACATACAGTCAAAAGTGTGAATAGTTGACACGAAATTCAGTTTCAGTTTAAATATTTCTCAGCTAGTACTTTTCTATATAAGTAATATTGAGAGGATATATGAGATTTTAGCTATTGTATCAATATTTAGTTTCAGCCCTTTTTTATTTCAACTTGGCACATTGATGGGTGAAGAGTAATATAGGTGGGTTATCTGAGAAAGTGCTGAAGCACCAATCTTAAAATACTTCCTGCAAAGTTGAAGTATATCAACTAGTCCCAATCTCAACTTATATTTTAGTTAAATAAAATAGAAAAAGAAAAAATTGAAAATCTGAAGTCTATAACAAAACACAAATAATATGTGGCTTGTGATTGGCTTATGTAGGTGCAGTAACATAACTTCCTTTTTTGCAAACAGAAATTCAAACCAAATTAGAATGGCATCTATTTTAGCTCTCTAACACTATTATCCATCGAGTTATTTAGATGGAAGTATTTGGAAAAATTCAAATTTAAAAAAATCGTTTTTTGTATGTTACAAATTAAAGCAATTAATTGTTTTTCATAAATCACATAAAAAAAACTCAGGAGCTAAATTGCAATATCAAATGAAAGTTACTCACTACTCCAATGCATGATTGCAACTAACTGTATTTCCATGTAAACTTAAGAATCTCGCCTCTATAATCAAATCAAGACCACCCGTCAATTACTTTTACAGCCTAATTGTCACGCATGATAAAAATGTCAGTTATGGTATCGCACCTACATAAGCCAATTACAAGCCACAGATTATTAAAATTGATATAGTATACAATCAACTCTCGATAATTTATTCGATTAATGAGAAAACACAATTATAAGACCTTACAATTTTCTAATGATTTTTTTACAAGTTTTGCTTCAGCAATTTCGTGGAATGACTACCTATTTGTAAAATTACTCCATTAATGAGCCAAGTGGACACAATAATATTGCCGATACTAAAATAATTATTATGGCTAAAATATCTTTAAACTTGACAAAGAAAAATTATCGTCGCAATATCACTTATAGTACTTTACTTGTAGGTCCTACAATGTGGGGATGGACGGGGTTTTTGATTACCAGATATATCTGGATTTGAATTAGTGTGCCTTTTTCTGGTTGAATTGTAAAGAGAACTCTTTTTTCATTATGTGAATACATTGTTTCTTTCATGCATTGTAGAAGTAGTGTTTAAATGAGTTAAAGAACAAAAAGACAATACATAATTATCATGAAAACAAACAAACATATGGGAATTTGAAAAGAAATTTTGGCACCGCTCAATATTATTTGATAACTTAACCCCACGAATAAGGTATGAAATACAAGTAATTCATTATTTTTTAATGTGCCTTTTTGTTTTTTTGTTATACCAAAATACCTTACCCAAAAATATATAAGTATATGTATTTAATTTTATTTTTGAATAATAAAAGTTTCTCTTCAATGTGTTTATCACACACAACAACCATTTACAAATCTTCATCTTAAATTATATATTTATATACTCACACATATGTACATAGATTTTTACTTATTGTCTGCCTAATTGATATTTAATATTTGGTATTGAAAGTAAGATGTTGAGAGCAATGCCAAGATTGGTGGGCGTTAATTACTTCTCCTAGGCTCCATGTTACTTATTCTTGTACCTATATATGTAGGTATTTGAGTCTATATGTCTGTATAATATCATTAGTACAACCATACATATGGATGATGTATATATTTTGATCACATTGGTTGGATAAGAGAAGATTTAAAGACATAGCCTTGTTTATTTACCTGATGAAGTTTCGTAGATTAAAGGATGTTTCAATTTATTGAAACATACAGAGTAGGACCACAAAATTGCAGTTGCATTTAACTACAATTTTATTCCCGTTAATTTTGATAACAAAGTTACTTTAGACAACCAAACAACATTATTGTAATTATTGTCCACTGAATAAAAACTGTCTCTGCAAGTTTTCTCCCTCACATATTCCGAGTGCATTTTTTTAGTTATCGACTCTCCCTTGATGAAAAAGTCGGACACCCTGGAAATTTTTGATGCCAACTCATGATCAATACAAAAATGTGATTGTTTATTGGATTTCCATTAAACAAGCGTTAATTAAAAACATTCAAAACCTAATTATGTTGTTAACTAACTCTTTTTATCCTTACCTGGTAATTGAAGGATCAATTATTTTTTTTATTTTAAAAGAGAAGTTTTGTTCATTAAAATCAATGGAACTCTTTGAGTTTCTTGATACACAACTATTACATATTGTAAAGGGTATATCAGCCTTTATAAATCTTTCCTTTTAATTAATTGCTGTGATAAAGTTTTGATGAATCTGTCAATGATGATATGTAAGATATGGAACAAGAACGTCGCTCCAATTTCAGGATAACAAATCCAGTTCCCTTAAATGAAGAAAGTGTAGAAGGTGGAAGAGGTGGAATCTGACAATAATCATGTTTTTCTTAATTGAATGACTATCTAACTGTTTCGTAAAAGAAATATCTCCAGTGTCTATCTGCTTATAGTTTTGAAGGATAAAAATTATGGAGTCACCCTCAGTCAAGCAGCTTTCATACCCTTATTTGACTTCCTGATATACAATTAGCCCTTTATAACTTACCTGAAGTGATGAAGAATCATACATTTATATGATAAAGGTTTAAAATCTAAAATAAAGTACTAAAAAATAGTTTTAGGTGATTTTGGAACAACTTATACGTAAAAAAATACTTATAGTGACCAAATGTTATATGAGTATTCAAAATGCCATAAATGGACTTAATAGCCACGCAGAATCCAATAAAATATTTTCTTTTTCATTTGCCTAATAACGTCGAACAATAACTTTTTAAATTTCTTATGCAGTCCAAACTATCTTCAACAAATAGCTCATAAAAATCTTCATAGGAGCATTTCAATGGTGCTTTAAAGCCTCTTCCGAAAAAAAGCTTGCTATTAAACCAATTAGATAAATGATCCATAATTTTTTTAAACTTAAGCAAATAACAGTGACTTGAACATATGTATAATTGTGGATTTCGAAGGTTCAAATTTGAAACATAATTTTTTTTTATAGTTGAGATTTAAGATTAATAATTTATTAATATTATAATAATTAATGATGAATTTACCTTTTAAGGGACTCATCCCTAGCGAATCCGTAAAAACTTAGATTTCCACAATTTCTTTTATTGAAAAATTTATATTTGTTGTTAAATGTAGAACAAGTAGGGATTTCGGCCCTTTAGATTAAGATAAAGTAATAAAAAAATTATATTGCATAACTCATAAGTAATAACTGTCATAAATCATGGATTGATGTTCAGTAATCTATGAATAAGCACGAGTTAATACTAATTTTTTTATTATGTATATTAAGTTGTTGAACTGTATTTTGCCCATTTTAGTTCTTTAATTATATTCTTTGGTTGAGACTAAACTTCACTAAAAGACCAAAAAACCAACCAAGAACCAAAGACCGATCTAGTATTTCCTTACCCAAACCAAATACTACTATATAGCTAAGAACCTTTTTTGAAGAGGGATTTAAGCGAGGAAATGACTTCTTACTAATCACTGGCTATGATCCAAATTTAAAATGGGTATTACCCCCACAAAACCCTATTTATTCATGCAGATAAAGACATTTCATTCCTCCTGAAAAATCTACCATTCATAGAGATACACATATGTACATATTTAAACTCTCAAAAATAAAAAAAAGTATAAAGAATTTCACATCTACTTCTTATCCCTTGTAAGCTATTTCATACATACTTGCTATGGTATTGAACAATATAATAAGTACTAAATTGTAAGTAGAAAGAACTGACCTACGTATGATTGTACGAGTATGTAGGTACCTAACCATGAATACATACATACCATATGTATGTAAGTACCAGCATTCATTTAAAAGAAATAAAAAGATGGTTATGAGCCATACTTTACTTTGTGGTGGTGGTGATGGCTATGAACATCCATATATATATATATAGGCTATACTTGGTATATGAAAGGGTATCATTATCATTCCTGATTCCTCTTCTTCAAAATACATAATGTGTCTGTATAATACATAAAGGGGGGGGGGGATATATTCTCCCATTTTTTAAAGTCATTTTTTTTTCGTAAAAAATAAAATGAACCATTCAGTCTTCCTCAATAATTATACTTAATACTGTACATACATATAATCGTACTGGGAAGAATCATTCCTTTTACCTACCATTTTCATTCTAATTATTATTATCACTATTATTTTACACCCTCTGAATTCATTACGATGATAATGGAATGAGCTGAAAGTTTAGAATTGCTACATCATAGTTTTAAGTGGTATACAGAGTGCCCCTGACAAAATGTCCCATTAAATGGTATGATATTGGACAACAAAATAAGTTAAGTACATGGTAAATCTCTATTTCGTTCTGTATGTACAAAGAAGAAGCTTCGTTTTCGAAAGTTTGATCATCAAAGAAAAATAATCTTCTTGACGTGCATTTGGTTGGAAAAGGCATTACTCGTATACTGGGAGTCAATGCCTACCTTATTCGGCTATTACAACATCCCAAAAATACTGGATTAAGAACTGAATTGATTCCATTACCAATGAGTTGATCAAATATGAATGTTCAAATTTTATGGATTTACGCCTCTAACCCGGACATTTTTGTATACACACCCTGTACATATATTACTACTAAAGAGATGACGTATATAAACTATACACAAAAGTAAATACTACAAAATACATGCCTAGAGTCTTTGAATCTGTAATTTTTTCTTCTTTGTTTTAGAAAAAAGAGGCAAGAGGTATTTAAATACTCCAAAGAAAAAATGATGTACATACTTAGAAAAAAAGGTAGGAAGAAAAATATCTCGAGACAAAGGTGTGAGGACGTTTCAAAGTAAGTACTCATTAATCCGATTCATTCTCTTACATGAGTTTATTTATATTCATTTATATTTGTGAATGGTCTCTTCATTAAGTAGTGGAAAAAAGAAAACATGTGGATGGGACAAGGTGGTAGTAGCCCTGTAAGAATGAGATGTTGGCCATTGACTTGATTTAAAAGAAGGGATACGTCAAATTTATAAATAATAAAATTCAATAGATATTACAAATAATAACAGAGTGACTTTCTTCCCATTCTCTTAATGATCAAGCCTCATATTCATTGATAATAAGGGATACTTAATGCCATTATAAGTGAGAAATATAATATTTATATGCATTTAAATATACAGTAATACAGAGCCAACAGTCTGAGCCTCAGCTTAATTGTGATTTGGGTCAGAAATCTCTAAGATATGCCAAAATTTAACTTGTTTTATTGATATAGTATTTTGCATAGCAATGTTCTGTTTTTTTATATATACATATTTTATTGAATACGACTCTACAAATAGATCATGTAAGGTTTATTTCAACAGTTTCAATTAGTTTTAACAAAAATTAACAAAATATTCACTAAACTTGTTGTGTCAAGTTACCACATTTTTAGGATAGACGATAATATACAAAGTAAATATCTTTGAGTTGTATGTTATCTCAAAACCTTATTTGAACCATGTATTTTCCTCGCTATAATAACCCAGACGAAACTGTACATATATCAAATAAGGAAAATAAATTCACTATATAAAAAAATAAAGGCTAACAAATTTGATAAAGTTGCCTTTAAGTTCACGCTAAATACATTTTAACTATTTTTTGTGAAAATAGTCCTGAAGGAGGATTCGTTGAAGAGGTAAAGTGCTTACATAGTAGGGTTTATAAATCATAAACACATCAATAAACTTTTATAAAAATGAAGTATCTATAGATATATTCCACAATAACACAAGTCAAAACTATGTTTTTCGAAAAAAAATTAGGCTCCATATCCCATCAGCATTGGATGATTTCAAATTAAATATAAGCTCATATTTGGTTTTATTGATAATACGTTATGATGATTTCTGATTTGGTTTTCTTATTCAGAACTTGGCTTAAACATATAAAAATGATGTCAAATTCCATCATATTTCTGCGTAAAAAAGTATATTTCGATTTTATTAGAGTAAACTTGAGACTTTGAGGTCAAAAGGAGAAGACCCAAAAATAAAACACACACACACACTCTGACCTAATAATAAAATCCGTCCATCAAATTAGCTAACTCGGAAATTAAATACACACATATATGTATGTATAAAGTAAAATAATAGCTACGCCATATGGTTACAACAACTCACTCTCCCCTTGTCTTTCTTCTTTTCCTCCCCCCTTTAAATATTTGTATATGTCCACTGACAAACAATGACGAAATTTAGACTGACAAATATAAAACATAGTTTCTGTTCTTCCTTCATTTTGAATTATATTACAAAATAAATAACAATAATGAAAAAAACAAATTGATGTTCGGAAAAGGGGTGAGAGGGGGGGGAGTTGAAACCCTTTCTTTCTCTTTTTCTCTTCATAAATACATATCTACATTTAAATAGAATTTGGACAGTTATT
Source organism: Lepeophtheirus salmonis (assembly GCF_016086655.4). NCBI lineage: Eukaryota > Metazoa > Arthropoda > Copepoda > Siphonostomatoida > Caligidae > Lepeophtheirus > Lepeophtheirus salmonis. The sequence goes on from NC_052136.2 coordinate 25,541,759, forward strand.
ATACATACAAATGTGGCCCTCAGCACACAAAAAAAGCTAGAATGATTTTTCTCGGAATAGATGGTGGATTCAATTTGTATTCTTTGACAAATTATCTTTAATTTCTACCCACAAATTATTATTAATGACTCTTTGGGTGCGCCGCAAATTGCACTTACAATAGCCAAAATTAATATAAACAATAACAAAATGAGAAATTGATAGTTTTATGGTTGAAAGGGGAAATATCGGACCCAATATATGCCTTTTATATCAAATAAAGATATAAAAACTAGAAATAAAGTTCACGGGTATCTTATATTATCCCACAATTTTGAACAATATGTCTTTTACTGACTTTAATATATATTGAGTGAATAAATAAATTGGCTACTTCTTTTGATTTTTGTTCAAGATTATTTCATGTTGACACACTATAATATATAGTATATTAATAAAAATATATTCATTTCCTTGGAAGAAGGAAACTTCCTTTCAGCTTTATTCAATCAGCTGCTAATTATATGTACATAGTCATATTATACATAACAATCCAGAGGTAACCGGGTAGCTATACCTACCTACTAACTAAGTATGCTAACAAGGAACAACATGGGCCATCAAGAAAAAAAGTGGGTGCATTGAAACAATGGAATGTTAAGTAGTAATGGGAACGAGCCTTTACGCCAAATTCATGTCAGTTGCCAGGTGTGTGTGTGCGAGCTTGAGGATCTCTCATATTCCAGGTGACAAGTTTTAGAGGATAAATATGATTTATATAAATATGATAGACTAACAGTGGAGTAGCTACAACTATCTACACTAATCCATTCTACGCATTATGTATGTCGTTCTCATTTTGATCATTATTATTCCCAGTTGGATTTATTTGCTATACCGACTCTTTATATATTTGTTAGGGGGCTTTTCACTGGCTACGCCACTAAGTCAGGAGCTCCTTAGGAGCAAAAACGTTTAACAAAATGTAGTTATACTTTTCATATATAATTGTTAGTATTGTTATGTTAGCAATTTGTTTCTACCGGTTCTGGTAAGAAAATTAGTATGTTTATCTCGGTACTTTTTCGACAGAAAATAAAAAATAAAAAAATTTGTTAAGTGTAATTCAAATCCACTTACAGGGTTTTTATGGGATGTTAGCTCTGACATTTGATGACTTTCAAAAAGTAAATTTGTAATAGTTTTTTTTTTTTTTTTTGCTTTTCTATTGAAGAAGGTTTCCTAGCTAAGAAATTAGAAGAGAAATGTATTCGCGTGAATTTTTTTATGGCGTAATGAATCTGTATGTACCTGATACAATATATTTTAGCAGAGGTAGAAATAAGTCCTTTTACTGATTGTGCAGGTCTTTTAAATGCATCAGCATTACTACACAGATATACTAATTGAAGTATTTTTTGCCATGGTCGTAGAATACGTAGAAATAAAGCTGCTGTTGATAACTCCAAACAAAACGTTTGAACGTTGGTGTATACATATGTATGTATATATGTACAGAGAGATGATCTATGGCTGGATACTCTAAGTGTCTGTGTGTGTTCTCTGGGTGATTTATACCTTTCATTTAGATGTACGTACGTACAAAGATAGATATTCAAAATTAGTATATTTATTTTTTATGTAGTCCAGATACAAACATAAATACTACATTAAAAAAAGAGTTACCTACCTAGAAATTAAGTGAGAGATTTATTTTGTTTTGTAAAAAAGAACCACTCAGCATTAGGTTCTACGTGTTTAACCCTAATAAATTATTATGATTAGGATGTTTATTATACATGTGTACCCAGACCTTAACTCATTTCTCTATAAGTTTAATACCTACTCTGCATATATTTCTCAGAAAAAAGGAATAATGAGAAAACTTAATCATACATAGATACAAATATTGACTAAGAAAGAAAGAAATGCCTCAAAGATGTGGGAGGAATTTTATATTGGAATGTATGTATACAATATATAAAGATAGAGAGGGGGAAAAGTCCAAGGCATCTCTAAACAAGCAATTAACCTGTCAGGTAGCTTTCAACAACCCAGTAATTATGATTATGTGTGTAGATTCAAATGACAAAACAAGAAGATGAAGAATCAAGTGATTTATTCCACTGCAATTACAAATGGGGTTTCATATACATATTTACCATCTATGTACAAAAAAGAAACAACGCAATGCTTTGTTTATTTCATTTTAGGGGGCGGTTGTTGTTGTTGTTGTTGGTCGTGATTTGGTTGTCATCATCACTTCAAAAGGTTACTTTGTGTCTCTTTTTTTTTTTTTTTGGATTACCATTATCAAAAAGAATTTATGAACATTCTGATATAAAAAACAAGTTGTATATTAATTTTTTTAAATACTTATCATTTATAGCTGAGCCCATTTTGTAAAAAAAAATCTGCTTTTTAAAGCAAAGGTATCAACTTTCTTAGAAACACCAATATGAAACCTGCTTCTTCGCCAACAAGAACGAAAGTCTACTTGATTTGTCTATTTTACTCATAAAGGTCTTCTTTCTTTTTCTTTGTTAGAGTCCCGCTTATTCTAAAACTAGCGTACTTCAAATGGACCAATAAATATTGTCCATATAAACAATCCTATCTTAGGCACATCTTCCAACACTTCCCATGTCTTCGCCAGCATGAAACTTTATATATAATTTAGATATTTGCTTATGACTATTTCAGACGATGGATGTCAGAGGGTCATAAGTCCATTCTACACATTTCATCAAAATATGCCCAAAAGAGCTGAACCATTCAATAAAGTACTGATTCTACAAACTTTTTTATTTATGTATTTCAATGCAACATTATAATTTTTTAAAAAAAAATTTTATTCTAAATAAAACCTTTTTGGCTTTCGGAATCCATGGCTAATCTGAAATGGTATTTGCTCTTTTATTAATGTTAATACATAATTACTCAAATTTCATATTTCAGGTCAAAGTTACTTGTTCAACGCAATTTAAAGATTTAGACCTTTCCTACTACCTACTCGCAAGTACATTTGAAAAGGTTGTATCTCCACAAAGACGAAAGGAACCATGGAAATAGGTGGGGGGGAAATCCCATAATATTCGCGGTTCATATCAATAAACCACGCATCATATCTACCTAATCCCCCCTCCTATTAAACAATAATTCAGAGCGCCATTTTCCAATTTGTAAAGACAAAAAGTGTGTTTCGCAGATACATTCTGGATGGATAAATATGTTATACCCTTCCATGTATTTTTATACAAATAATGAAGTATAGTAATTAAAAAGTAATCAATTGAGGATGCTTACCCAAGTGTAAAATGGTTTGTTGGTTAATCAATCCAGGAAGAAGAGAAATGATTATTAATATTTATGTACCTATCTATGTGTTGATGATAGGTAGGTACTCTGTATGTATGAGCATATACGTATATAAAGGCTTTGAGTCCCTGGTTGTGTAATTCTTCATGGTATATTTATTATACCATATATATGTATGTACAATCTACATACATAAAAGGTGAACAGATGGAGTTATTTTTAAACAACCATAATTCTTCGATTAATTTTAATCTTACTAATGGTGTTATTTTAATATTTAAACTACATACATACAGCTATATATATATACAAAGATATTTATGTATGTATATTAAGATTTAGTATCTTTCATCTTTTTCTTTCGTTTTTGCGTAAGAAAGTTGAAAGGAGTATGGAAATTTATGTACTTTACTTCTTCATTTCACTTATTCAATTAGTTGATATTTTTATTATTAACTACATTAAATAAAAACGTTTTTTGTATGCTTGTATGCAATATATATATATATATATGAATGGAAACCGAGAGTTAAATGGCGAATTATTTTGATTATCCGTATACATACTTTCTGCTGTAATATGTACGTCTCACATCATCTTATTTAATTATTAGATATAACATTTTTATACATTGGAATTAATTCATTTGTGATGCGTCAACATAAAAACTATCTTGAATACAAATTTAGAAAAAGAGAAAATAGCAATCGATTTTTTTACTTTATTTATGGGATGAAGTAAGATACCCAAAAGTTACTGCTATTATTTAAAACCTTAATTTGATTGAAACAATTTATATTGGCCCCGATATGGCCTTTCAAATAAAATCTGTCAATTTTTTATTCTTTTATTGTAATGATCAATTTTGGCTACTTGGATTGAAATTTGTGACGCACCCAAAGTATGAGAAGTATTTGTTAATAGAAAATAATGATAGTTTCTCAATAAATACAAATGTAATCAAGACTCGATTTTGAATAATTCATTTTAGCTTGCTTTTGTATTGAGTGGCCAAATTTGTACGGTTACCTTTGTGTAGCGAATAAATGTGTGAACCATCAACTAGATACAAGTTATTACAATCCGGAATTAGCTTTTATTTGTGCTAATAAATTTATATATTAATGTTTAGCCCTATCTAAAGTAATCTTAACAATTAATATCCTTTTTAATTGCAGTTTTTCAGAGACAGTGCTTAATCTCAATTTGAAATATTACTATAAGAAACAAAATATATCATACTTATTTTATTGATCCGTAGAAGTATTCTGGAGCATAGTGCACCCTTTAACTTAGTTAAAGTTCATACTAAGCCCCTTTTAATCAAATCTTCCATTTCCACGCTTGTTTGGGGATTTGATTGTGTTAAATAACCCTGTTTAAACACAATTGGAACTATCGGGATCGTTCAGAGTATTGCCTTACCTACAATTATGAATACCAAGGAATTGAAAAGATGTCCCAATTGGAGTAATTAATTCAGTTTGATAGTTAACCTTGGGTGCTAAGTTGTAGCACAGTTTCCCTCACCTGCCCGTCATTTAAATATAAAATGTACGAGTACGTATTATGAATAATATGAGTGAGTAACAGTTGGTAACCCTGTTTTCTTGTCATCTAACTATATCATTTAGTTTGTAAGTTAGTTAGTTATATATGTTCTTAATGCCTTCATTTATACCAATTTTAAACTCTAATTGCCGTATTAAATTTTTAAATATATATCCAGCAACCACTAACAAATTTTAAATGTATATTTTAAATTGAAGTAATCAAAAGTTTCAACTTTTTTTGACTAATTGCTCTTCATTTATCTACTAACTTTTTTATAACTCATATATCGTCTATTTATTATTTACATAAAAAATAATAAATTCATGAATCTTCTTCTTAATTAGTGATGCCATCACCTACTAGATGATGGTACGCCAAACTTTTAATTCATGACATACATCTCAACTATTATGTTTGGTGGTTGATATAAACCTACATGCATTGGGGGGGATCTACTAGAATATTCATTAATGATACAAATCTCTTATAATAATACTATGTACATAGTTGGGAGTTAAAAAAATAAAAGTTAGTTTTTTTTTGCTTTTGGATTAGAAGCTGCACAGATGATAAAATAAACAAATAGAGCCTTTAGACATGGAGTTAAAAGGGTTTTTGTTTAGAAGGAGGAGTTGAAGGATGGGAAAGAAAGTGTATGTAGGCAATATGGACATTATGTATTATTATGAACATCATCCCTAGATACAAATCCTGAGGGTATTCAAACTACATATAAGAATTATTATTGAATAATCATAAACGATCATGTTATATACAGTAATAGGTAGGTATTGCAGATCATGGGACTGTGAGAATCTTGGAAATGTTGTGAATTAAGTCCTGAGGGATTTATTTCGGTAATACACATTCATGAATAATAAGCTTAATAATAACTATTTCTTATCCAACCAAGCAATGTCAATAACACTGAGTAAATATCGACAGTTGACAACCATATACATTACACAGTGTATATTTTTGCATTTGTAAAGTAAGAAAGCTTGCTTGGATCTCAGATCTTTTTGGGTGAAACAAGTTTATTTATACTGGACCCAAGTACTTCGGATCCGGGTCCAAGAAGCATCCTATCTCTACCCACATATTGTAAAACCCACACTGATCTGGAATTTTTTTCTAAATGTGTTGTTGCTCATTTTTTCTTCCCCATTTAAAACGAATTTTACCGTGAGTGCAATATATGGCAAGCATAAATCTGGCTCATATTCTTTCCTATTTAAATATTCATTCTAACCTTTTTTGTAAAAAAATATGTTTGTTTTTAAGAACTTCAATTTTCTCTTTAAAACCGGCCCAGATCTCATCCTCCACAGCTATAAAATGGAATTTTCACAAATGGATATGGATCGTTACAAGAAGACACCTCAATTACATAGGTGCCCAACGCCCACTCTCCTTCTACAGTAAATAATAGTACAGATGAAAAATTGTTGGAAAATAGTGTCATCAATATGAGACGTCATTTGTATAAAACGGCGTTCCTGGTCCATAACCATGTATGTAGTAATGTACAGGTTAGCTTTGGCCCATGGGTAGTTTTGTGTCAGACTTATCTATCCGGTCTAATTCAGCCTTACTACATATCCTATCAGTCCTTTGGACAGTAGGTACTAGAACTGGTAAAATATAAAATAATTAAACTTGAGTGACGTCATCAAGGACAGCACTTGGTAAGTTTTTAGGCTGATATGAAGAAATGAACTGGATCTGACAGGAGACTGAAGTGACGGGACTGTAGACTTTAGCCTTAAATATGGACCCACACAAACTTATCACTGAGTACTGTGAATGGTGTTCGCAGTCCAAGGTATACCTGTAATTACATTCATATATGTTCTGTGCTATTTATTGTTTGGATAGTTCAAGGAATGCTACAAAGAAAATGACTAACGTTCAACAATAAAAAGAAAGAAACACAAATTACGTAATGTCTCATCTGTTACATACATTGATGGTGGGGTCCGTCATGGCAAATCCCTATAATAAGATCTGAGTGTATCTACACTACAGCTACAAATGTACATATATATGTAATAAAAGAACAGAGAGCGTGAAATAAAAAACTCACGTAAAGAAATAATCGTTTTTTGATAAATGAAAGTTTATTTATATATAATAGTTATATTATATTAAAAAGAGGGAAGCAGTAAAAATAAAATAAAAATGAAAAATTAATACAATTTTTTTTCTTCTGCCACGTGACAATATACAAAAAATGATGATTATAAAAAAATGAAGAAAAAAAAACAGGAAAAACTTTATCGATTCTCAAAGTCCTTTTGTATCATGTTTATAAGTTGTTCGACCCCCGTAATATGACACTAATAACGGCACACTGAAAGAGAACACACAAAATGAATTGTTCTATGATTTTTATTTTTGTATACAATGGGTTTTTTTGGCATCTTTTTTTTTTTACTTATTTTATCAAATAAGATCTCAACGACTCCTCTAACCCTCCACGTCCCTCCTCACTCCTCTTCTCATAGATAAAAAACAACATAATAAAGGTTACAATAATTGACGAAAAAAATAAGTATTTTTTCATTTTATAAGCAGCTGGGTTTTTTTTGTGCACCGTTTTTGGACTTACTTTATGTAGTTTTATATTAAGCATTATACTTATGTTTTCTTTGATAGGTAGGGGAAGGATGGGGGTTGGGGCTTGAGTTACTTAGTCCATTACACTCCATTTTGGATATAGCTCCCAGAGAGGAGAAAGAAAGATATTACCTGAAAATAGAATTTCTTCTAGGTTTAGGTATGTATATAAAAAACCACTTAATTTATGTACATCTGGGGGTCTCTCTCGGGATCCTGTTTTACCGGCGTTTTACACCTAATATAAATTATCTAAAAACCAATATAACAATCCTTTGGAAATCTTACATTATATTAATTCAATGACGTACAGTTGTATACATATTGAGGATACACTTTTTAACAATTTATGCTACAGTGCAAATGACCTGCATTGAAGAAGCACAAATAAAGCGCCTATAACAGACCAACAAATGAATATTGGATATTAATTTTACATTATTACATAAGGAACATGAATTATTTGAAGATTTTTAAGACCTGCTAAAATTACCCATTTTTGTTTCTTAAAATATTTCTTAGAATTTACAAAAATCAAAGGGATGAATATTTACCCTCTCATAGCGGAATAAGATTCCCATTTTTAGGTTTTTCTGATCACTAGCAATACTTGTTCAATTAGGGCAATGAAAGTCGCAAATACTCAATCTATAGGGATAGTTATAAAACATTTATACACTGATATGGGATAGTATATCCCTTTTTTTACAAAATATTGTTGAAAAAAGAGGGCTTACTTGGTCCGAGACTAATTTAAGAACGTTTTGGTCTTCAATGATTTTTTTTTTTACCTATTTGGATCGACATTGAAAACACACATAACCTCATTAATAATTCAGCTATAAATCTGTATAGACCCAAATTTTAAATGAAAAAAAAATTAGTTCGATTCAAGAAAAAATATGACAGTTTATCTCAGTCCGATATGGGATTTTTCGACCGAAATCCGACACGTTTGCTTATTTGGGATTCCAGGATTTAGGTTAGATATTATTAAGTATTTTTTAATCAAGGAATGAAAAATCGAAGAAATAAACAATCATTTCATGTCACATTTTAATTTGTTGTCTTCTAATATGAGGGCTGTCAACAAAAAAAAAAACCAGAATGATTTTTCTTTAAATTGAGTGCGAATTATATTTGTATAGTCTTAGACGAATTATTGTCAATTTATATTTTCAAATGGTTCTTATTAACCCTTTGTGGCCCTAAAAATGACAATCCAAAGTATGCAAAATTGATTGTCCAATAAAATAACCATAAATTCACATATTTTATTTACAAGGTCATATCTGGCCAATATAAGTATCTTACACGAAATAAAGATTCTATACCATAGCTAAAATACTGGGTTATTTTAGTTCATCCAACGCATTTGAATAATAACCTATAATTGCCTTAAAATGTGTCTATTAATAATTGATCTGTATGTTCATAAAAGATTGAGATTTTCTCATTTTCTTGATTTTTATTCAAGATTATTTTTATGCAGAGACTCCACATGTGAGGGTAAAAACAAGCTAGAAAAGAAATTATGTAATGTGCATATATCAATTTTTGTGGTGTGAGGAGCATCTTGCACATATATTTATCAATTATCGCTTAATTATATGAAGAGATATAGTTTTATACATAATTGAGGTCCTATATTTCAAATCTAATGGTAAACTTTTCACCATAAATAGATTTTCCAAAATTTTGTTCCCTTATCTCTAGAATACAAAAAAAGTATTTGAAAATTTTATACTGTTACAAATTTATTAACATTTTATGTATATATATATATATACAGAGGTGACCATAAGTTTTACACCTTTTTAAATTTTATTCATTGAGTGATAGATTGATTGTAGAGAAAAGCACTCAAACTAAATATTTCAGGAAATGTTATTCCATATTTTATAAATCATTTAATATAACTGCCTCCTTCATTAACCACCTCCCTTAAACGGTATTAAAATGCTTCACATGATTGAACTCAGATTGCATAATAACCAATCTAAGAGGTTTAAGACTTTTGGACACCCTTGTATATATAGTAGAATAGATTAATGAAGGAATATATTATTTTTGGCGATTTGTATGGAAATATGTATGTTTATAGCGCTTCCATATGAGAACAAGGAGTATATTCAGGAGAACTAAAGTTATTTATAAAAATATCAAATTGTGTGTCAAAGGTAGAGCTGGCCTTAGATAAAAGCAACCACTGCGTTTGCAGAGGCCAGGATTTCCAATAGGTCTCATGCTTGATTGAAAAAAAAAATAGAAAATGTTCCATAAAAGTTCAATGAGAAGTGATTTTATATATAATTTCACAAATAAAAAGAAAGTTTTTCTTTAAAAAAATCATTAAACTTAATATGGACACAATTCATTAAAAATTATCAAGAAAAAAAGGTCATTCTAAAATAAAATATGAAATTTTTTACCCTACCCAAAAAGGCATTCCATATATATATATATATCGTACACGGAAAAGGAAAATTGCCCGTATTTTGTAATTTTTTCTACAAATTTATTGTTTTATATTATGTAGTATTTTATAAAATATAGATATTTGTTTAAACAAAATTATAAACATTAAAGTTTTCTTTTATTTACCATTTACACACAGGATTAGATAAATTATTTCAAACATAAGTCAGTTAGATACCTTTCCAAAAAGAAATACAAAAAAGTAATTTAAAATTGAGTTTATCCATTACAAAATTAAATAAAAATAATTATTGATATGACTATTCAAATACAAATAATGTTATTTGTAACATAATGTGGTCCATGTAACGTAGTATTAGAAGGGTTCCTTGTATGTATAAGATAAATTGGCGATGGTTTTTAGCATTCTCATACTACCTCCGGGCCAATCTGATGGCGGAGGGTTTGAAACCATATTTTAAAGACCATAAACTATTTACGTATTTATTTTTATTAAAAAAGGATTTAAGTCTCATGCAATTCGTTTAGCATACAACACTACAAAAGGTAAGACCAGTCCTGGGTATATGTAAGTAACTAGTTGTGAATATCTATACTTCACTTACAGATCATATTGGATTATTGAATACACAACAATATTAGATAGGTATAAATAATGTTCAAAGAAGTAACGGGGATAATTAATACGTAGTTAAAAGCAGAAGCACAATATTCTAAGATTATTCTTTTAGTTTGTACATAGTTTAGAGAAGTATGTCTCAAAGTGTGTTCCGTAAAATCCAAGGGCTCTTTAATATTCATCCTGCAGTTCCTCCAAAAACATTTTCTGTGCGATTTTTATTTCTTAAATGTATAAAATTATTAAAAAGTGTTGGTTTCTGGGAAAGTTTTTTAAGCAAAGAAGGTTTTGTGTCAATGAAAATGGTTCACAGCTCATGTAAGAAAGTAAAATATTTCTGCATTTTTATTATTCTCTTATTGCTGTTGTCCCGAAAAGAGTTGGTCTCCTGCTCAGTTATATGAAGTTTTTCGTACAATAAAAGTCGTGATTTTTGTGCAAAGAGGGTATACAGTCGAACTTGTATTAAGTGGTCAGGCAAGGGAAACTGCAAAGGTCACTGCTATGTGCAGGGGACTGCTTTAACTGAGTTTGGTGTTTTGGAACACTTCAAAAGTTGAAAATAGTGGATGAAAGAATAGAATAAAGGATAAAATTTACGTCTGGACAGTAATGGACTATATTACTTCTAAGCTAGAGAGAAATAGAAGGACATAAATGTGGGGAAGACATATGCATTCTTCATGCATATATAGTTTATCTATTGATTCGTATAGAGAGGGTCTATAAGTCCATAGGCAGTCTTTGTTTTGTACTAAATGTTCTATGTCATTTTTTTTTTTTTTTAATTACCGTTAAAAGTAGGCTCATTTATGAACCTGTTCAGTAGCTATTTAGTAATTAATATAACCACTGTTGATTGTAAGGACACGCTAAGTACAATTTTTAATATTTTGACATTCCTACATGGGAACTGAATATGACCACTTACGCTTAAATCAAGTTTTACTGAAGTTACAAAAATTATAGTTTGAGAATTCCTTATTTAAAGATAGTTTCTTTTATAGCAAAATATGTATGTCCCAATCCAAAGGATGCTCAAAGTACACCTATATTTATGAAATAAAGAAGCTGGTATAATACTTATACGTATATGTAGTAGTTAAATATATTTGTAGTTTCATATATGCATTTCAGAACTTCCTTCAAAATGTTGTTGTCAATTGTCATTCGATGTTGTATCCTTCAACCAATTCCATGTACATAAGTAATTATATTATGTTGTACGGAAATTGAGGAATAGTACTACATATGTATGTTGTATATACATATTACATATTACGGAGTGATGAAGGGGACCGGGGGGGGGGGGCTAGACTTATTTACAAATAATATGTATGTACATTACCCATTGCATCTGCAGAAAAAGCCATCTATATCATTTTTTTGTGAATAAATAAGTAAAAAAATAATCAATTGAGTTAAACCTTATTGTCTCATCGTGACGAATTGAGAGATAATTTTCTATTTTTTGTATGTGTCCCCAAAAAATAGTATATTTTTAAGGGGAATATTTATTTGTGTGTCCAACGATTTTTTTTTTTTTTTTTTACATTGAAAGGAGGAGGGAAGAGTTGCAACTAACAAAACCAAAGGAATAGAAAAATTCATCCTTCTTTATATACATATATTATGGTGTCGGTTATTTTAATCTTTGTAATTGAGAAAAAGTCAAGAAAGATCAAGGTATTTTAATGTTTTCCTTCTTATAAAAAAATACATTTGACATCTTTTTTAAATCCTTGTTATGAATGAATAACAATAACACACTCAGTAATTGCAAACATAAGTGTTGTTAAATTTGTATGAGCACTCAGTATTAACCCATCTAACGGAACGATAATACAGAAACTTGTTCAGATAGGGTATCAGAATTCCCAGCCAAAAGATTTGACTGATATATATCAAAATTTGTAAGTAATATTTTTCCTTGGATAAATAAATAAGGGATAATTTATACGTCCTTAGTTTTGAATACCATTTTAGTGCCAAATTATTTAAAATAATCTAGGAATAATTGCATTGAAAATTTAATAAGACCTGATTTCCTTTAAAAAAATACCTCCAATGTTATTTAAGAACGAGGGAAATTTCTTTTAAATATACAAGCCTATACTTTTTCCACAAAAAGTGAAATAACTGACACCTTAATATATAAATATTTGTGATGGGACAATTTCAAAAAAAATCCCAATAAAATTTTTTCAAAAATCTACAATTATTCACTAAAAATTAATTTTTGTAGAAAAAACATTCAAAAACCCATGGCTATTTTTGAAAATTTTCAAAAATCCCCAGCTATTCTCGAAAAAAAATTTCAAATATTAAGTTTATATAATAAAAAATTTGAAAAAAAATTCAAAAATTAAATTTTTGGAATTTTTTTTGTATTTAAATTAAATATCAAATATTACATTTTCTAGTAAAATGCAAAAAAATCTTTCTTTCTTTTTTTTTTTTTTGGGGGGAAGGGGATTTTTGTTTTGTTTTTTTAGAAAAGTAATAAATACGAATAGTTAAAAATTGGAATTGCAAATTAAACTTTTCTGATTCCGATTCTCCGATTTCAATTAATCGTCACATCACTAATATATTTGTATATTAGAGTAGTTAAAATAAATAAAGTTGATTGACATCATAAAGGACCAAACTTTATCAGTTTTCGGACCGATATACAGATATAAGAACGAGACTGAACGGCACGGTAGTCCTCATTCATAAATATGGACTGACACAACACTAAATACAAGTAAGTTTTTTATGTACTACGTATGCACGCACCTTTTTTGACATTTCTTTAAATGAAGATAATATTTCTCTATTTAAATTGATATACATATCTAGGGTATATAGGCGGGATTTTCCCGCATAAACGCTTACAAAATTTTACAATAATTTTTTAGGGGTAAATTGTACATATAAACGTATCACTTAGTAGACAAAACATCACCATGAAGTCAACAACAGAATATTTCAATTCTATTACATTACATTACGGTTGTGATGAATTGGGTGAACAAAGATCTTGAAATAAAGAATACTGAGGTCTCAAAGATGACAGGGATCGACTGGATAAGGGTTGGATCATGTTCACTCTAGACCCACCTCCAAAGCGACTCAGAATTGGCTCAAAAAGCAATACTATGACTGGGTGTACAATGATATTTGGCCTCCTACCTCCCTGATCTGAATCCAATGGATTGTTTTGCCTACAGCTACCTTGAGTCAAAGGTCAACAGATGTCCTCCCACCGCCAAAAACTCCCTGATCCACTCCATCCTCTAGGGATGAAAAAATTTAGATTGCTTTCTAATTTTCAGTGACAGTACGGAGTTAGGATCCGAATCAGGGTCTTTATTGCAACCAATAGAGGTTAACTTGCGGGAGATATATTCTCAATGATTGTATCTGCTCCTCAGTTTTGGTTTTAATAAATCTTAAAGAAGGACACTTTTATCTATATATTAAATGCAAATGTTCGTGTGTGTGTGTGCCCAAGATTCACAGCCTAACCAATAAATGGATTTTGCTGAAAGTTTTCATGTATCTTATTGTTTTAGCCTTCAAGGCCATTTCAAATATTAATATCTACTTTAGTCTTAATTTAAAGTAGATGGAGCAATATCGCGGAATTTCGTTGTTATATATTTTTTTTATTCAAACATCAGTCACTATAGAAGCATATTTAACTCTAAATATTTCTGAATAATGCTCAAATTTTATAGTATCAATTTTTCACCTAAGGAGACCTACTTCTTCCCCCTTCCTAAAAAAAGTATTTTTCTACATATATTTTGTCAAATGATGTTTTCCTTGAGGCTTGAGGAATAGAAAGAGGTAGATTTGATTACATTTATTTAAATTAAGATTGTAGCAATAATAATAATGAGTCATCATTAACTCAACAGTGCTTCTTCTTCTACCTCTCTCTTTCCACTTTTCCCTCTCTCGTTTAAACATAAAAAATGAGAAATGAAGAGAAAAGTAACAACAAAACCAATTTATCCTTCTAAAATTATAAACTAACGTTTTCCTTTCTCTCCTTCTTTGTAGATACATACATACAAATTATGTAAAACCATTTGATGTAATAACAGCTAGAACAACAATGTCTGTATGTATACTCTCTATCTTGATACATATCTATCTATCTATCTTCTTCACCTACAACGACGTCTTCCCTCCCTTTTAACTCATTTATTTATTTATATTTTGTTTCTTACTGTCAAAAGTTTTTTTCCTAATTTTTTTAACACCTGAAAGAGATTAAGGAAGTAAATAAAACTCGATGTACCGTATGATACCTTTTCTCCTTCTTTTTTATATATATACATATACAGGGTCTTCTTCTAGTAAGAAGGAGCCAACTGCAAAGGCGTCTTCCTCAATGGGTTGTAGAGCTTTATGTTCTGTTTAATTTAAATGCATATACATTTTTAGGGGAAGTTTCGAGTCATGATATAGCGTTTATAATTAGAGATTGTCCATTCTATATGTGATATAGACCATCAAAACAAAAGCAAGCTCTATGGGTTTTTTTTTTACCTACGAATAATTAATTAATTTACTATTAACAAATTTTTCTATAAATTCCCATTGCAGGCGTTTGCACTTATGTCCATACTTAAAAATGAAATTGATTTGGTGCAACGGGGACTTAAAGTATCAAAAAGCATTGTCACAATGAAAAAATAAGAGCCATATAGATTTTATTTATAACACCATATCAGGGTCAAATTAAGTTAAGTCAATCAAATGAATGTTTTAAACTAAAGTGCCCATTCTTTAATTTATCAAATGATCTCAGAAATTTGATTAGAATGCCTACAATTAACCAAAAAATGTCTATTGGACTGTATGTAGAATATATCAAGCATAAACTAAACTAGACATTTATCCTTTTTTTGATTT
Organism: Lepeophtheirus salmonis; assembly: GCF_016086655.4. Lineage (NCBI taxonomy): Eukaryota > Metazoa > Arthropoda > Copepoda > Siphonostomatoida > Caligidae > Lepeophtheirus > Lepeophtheirus salmonis. The sequence goes on from NC_052136.2 coordinate 25,557,198, forward strand.
TTTTAATGATTTTTTTTTTTTGTTTTCTCTAACCACAATATATGTAAATAAAAAGTTATTTAATTAAGAAGTATTGGATTTCTTTCTTTCAAAACTTTCCCTATGTTTCTACAATAATCCAGAAACTAGAAATGAAGTCGCCACTTTGAGGGATTTGTAAGATCAGTGAGAGTTTATATGTTTTTTTGAAGGAAGAAGGAGTGTCAATGACCCGTCATATGTAGACGTAGTAACCATCAAGAGTGAAGCTTGAAAATTACCTAACGAAAGAAGTGGAGGCATGCAAGAGGAAGGATTCAAAAGAAAGTCGACATTTGATGTTGATGTGAGCATGATGAAAAGGGGGTGAAATTTTTTGTATTTTCATTCTTAATTAAAGTTTCATATTTTGTGGTGAAAAAAAAGAGGAAGAAATATTAAGACACCAAATCATTGTCTCATCTATGAGAAGCATGACTCAAAAAACGTAGCATTTTAACACAAAAAAAAGTATCATTTTATAAGAAATCTAATTATTGTACTTAATCTCCAATTAATACAACGAGTAACTTTACTCAGTACCTCAGCCCACAACAACCCTCGCTCTCATTCACAACAACAATATCATCATCTCATCATCATTTATTACTCAGATGTGTCGTCTAGACACATCTGAATAACTAACTAACTAACTAAGAAGAACATTCATTAATTGAAGAATGACAATTGGTTTCTACAAACGAAAGGAAATTGGAATAATAATAATTTTAGTCCTTTTTCTCCCTCCCTCTTGTTTCACAACATCATTTGTCATAATATTCTCTCTCTCAATGACTACATAAATGATGAAAAAGTGTTCATATATATATATATATATGGTGAAGAACCCGTTTCATTTGTCATAATAATATGTAAAGAGTTTTTAGTACGTACATACATACATATATCTGTCAAAAGAGTGATGACTCATCATCACAGAGAGAGAGAGAGAAAGATGAAGAAAGCTCAAATAAAAAAAAAAGTATAATTAGCAATTCCTAGACCCCCATCAAATTCATTTCATATTTTAAGTTATTAGAAGCAAATTTAAATAAATTTGAAATGTTAGGAGATTGGAGGTCGTGTTATTCGCTATACCGGTATTTGTTGTGTACTAACTAGGGATGCTTAAGTTGACTATTACCAACAGTTCGGATGGGACTCTGTTTTTCAATCCCAAATTCCAAAAAAGCTTGTCCATCACTTAGTAGTTAGTTATATTATTAAGCTTTTAAATATTTATAACAAAAGAAGAGTCCCCATTATTGGACTGACAAGTCTCACTTAATAGACACAAAATTCAAGCAAATCCATCGTTTCTCAAGCTTATTGAACGTAATGGTATAGAGTGGCTGAGGATTCTGCAACAGTTTGTTTAATAAATGATAATAATAATAATTTCTATAATTAAAAAAAATAAAAATATATTCTATGGTATGTTCTTCATATTTCTTTATAGCAAATTTAAATAAATTTGATCTATTACGACTGTGTGTTTAGGTTTGTTCGGACACTGGTACTATAGTGGCAAGGGTGGTTTTATGGAGAAGTTTTGCTCCAGACCCCGCTCTTGATTGTGGTTTCCACACTAGTCAGATTTTGTACAAATGTAAATATATGTATACACTGAAAAAAAATGGTTAAAAAGGTCTTATAAATAATAAAACGGATTCTTAGAAGTAATCTGAGCTTTTAGTAGTAAACTTTTAATTTCTGCAAAAAATGGTTTATTTAACGTAAATTATCCGATACCCAGAAAGTTAGATGTACATAATATAAAAACAAACGTGGATCCTGTATGATGGAGATTACTAATCATTTCTTGTGAGGAGATTCTCTTTTATATATAATATATAGATATATTCTTTCGGTTTTCGATAACTCTTTCGGATGCAAGTTCCAAAGTGTATTTTTTTTAGAAGAACAGACAGTCAAAAAGTTTATGCTCTACTTACAAAGGCACAGGATATTATTGTATATAAGATCTACACTGCAAGAGTTTTAAGCATCATAAAGCTGTACACAAGAAATATAATAGTATTTTTCATATCATCTTCATTATGACATAGGGGATAATCGATTGTTTATTATTTGTTTTTACGTATTTCCTATATTTTATTTCTACAAATAGAATATATATATAGTTTTCAGAAATTTAAATTTGACGAGGGTCTGTTCAAGCTCAAATCAACCCTTTATAGTGATATACAGGTTCTGACGCATAGCAAAACGGCACTATGCTAAATAAATCTTTAAAACACTGCATGTAGTTCCTTTGTAAAAAAATTTCAGTAAATGACGTCATCCAAGAAAAAATATCTTCTATATAAAAAGAATGATAATTGTCTTTCTTATGAAAATATATATCATAAAAATTTCTGAGATACCACACACAAAAATCCTTTGAACCCCCCTGTTAGTGATGTGAATTGGCTTTAACGACATTTTCGTTTGATATTTTTATCAAAAACTATCAAATTACCCATTCAATTTTGAAACCAGAACCGCCTCAAAATAAAATAATAATATAATGACAACACTACGAGATTTTGTGAAGTTGTGGATTCTTCTTCTATGATGATAGTACCAAAGTTTTTAAAATAAAAAGTCCATCACCCCACTCAAAAAAAAAAAACACTTTTTTTTGTTCCTACTTGAAAAATTAATTTAATTGTACTTGCCGCTCAGGTAATAAAAAAATGACTTTGTTTTATTATTTTAAGATCTATGGTTGAAGAAGAAGCTTCATGTACATACATTGGTATCACGTCTATTACTATAGATATATTATGTAGGTATACCATCTGATTAATTTTCTTTTAGATAGATAAGAAAATACACACGTATGTACCTATATAGTTACAACCGAGAAGTATATTCCTATGTCTGGTTCCAAGTACTCAGTGTACCAATATATAAGTCAAACGTTGGAGAGCTGTCATATATAGATTATATATAAATAAACCCCTTAAAAAGACAATGGGGTAATATGTATGTACCGGGACATTTGAGTGAGATCCCGGGAAATTCCTGGATGAGTTAGCACATAATAAATACTATAGCATTGAAATGGATGGATAAGAATTTCTAAATCCCTTGTATATGTAGATAAACATTATTTTATTTTTATACAAAGCAAAAACTTCCTTCTGTCCAACGTAGAATAACCCCTCGGATTGCATAGGAAAATCGGCAGGAGAGAGACTCCTAGAGCTGTTTTTCAATTTGGAACAAGAGTAAGAAAATAACTTATGACCACTTCTTGGGCACGGATCAGCGGTGGAGTGGTAGGAGGGATACTGGGTTCATTCGCCAAATTCGGAAATGAATAAGAAATGAAAAAAACGTCATTAATGAAAATGCAGGCCATTTATGAGAAACGATGTTTAAAAAAATAGATCTTACATCAAAGAACAAGGTTGTTAAAAATTGATTTTTTTTTTTAAATCAAAGGTTTATTTTGTAAAAAAAAAAAAAAAAGATCCGTCATTTCCTTGACAAATAGTAATAGTCATGGACAACTTATCTTACTTGTCTGTATGAACTAATTTCTTTTAATATTAATTCAAGATCAAAAATACCTTTATATATGTAGGTCAGTATATAAGATCAGAGCATAAGCCCAAGTAGAAACGTATTTTACAACAATCTCTCATACATACATACCTTAAGTATGTTTAGCTTTTGTATCCTTGAAACCTACATATTTTCTTCCCTAATTACTTTTGTTGAATATTTTAATTATGTAAGAATTTATTCATGAGAACAATGGGTAGGAAAAAAAGATGCAAATTCACGGTTCTTTAGTATTGAATCTAATTTGTTAAGTCGACCTGTGATCTTAGAGAGCAGGAGGGCTACTACCTACCTACAACTCTGGTAGTAAGCTTTTCAGATTTCTCAAATTATGTAGGAAATTAGTTATTTTTATCCATTTTATCAGGATGATGATGTGGAAAAGTGAAGGAGGAAAATACTCTTACGTTTGTAGAGGAGATTGTTCTGGAGATAAAGAAGAAGGAAATATCAATTAAATGGTCCGACTTCTCTAATGGATTAATACATTAAATAGCTTCTTCTTCTTCTATTTATTTATTATTATTTTAGAAAGAGAGAGAAATATTATTAAAAGTTGTTTCTCATGAAATGCTCTGCTCTTCGACTTCAACCCTCTTCCCATAGCTGGCACACATTATATAGTATATATATATAAACATTTATTTATTACACTAAATGATTAAGAGAGTAGAAAAAGAAGAAGTTTATTACAGGGTAAGTTAATGTACATAGAAAGAAAAGAAGCAGGGAGGGGGTTAAATGAAAAATTCCTATTGTGTGAGAACGTTTCTTTATATACATACAATATGTACATACATAAATAAATAAAAAAAACAAATAGTATTAAACTTATATCTTATAGTAGTGATGTGTCTCTCATCAACGATTCCTTCTAAATGAATAATGACTCTTTTAAAAGAGTAATGAGTCCTTAAAACAAACAATCTGTTCAATTCCATTCAAACTGTACAAATAATTACTGACCGATAGAGTTGAATTAAATACGATTGGGCGGATTCTAAAAAAAAACAAAAACGAAAGTCAACATTTTAACCCTGATAATTTGAAAAATATTTTGGAAAAGAGACTCTTAGCTGTCATGACGTTTTATTAGATTAGCTCCAAGAAAGAAAGTCTATTTCTAAGAGGGGCGTCTGAAAAGTTTCCGACCTACTAAAGATACAAGTCATTTTTCTAATTTTTTATTTCATTTTTCAACAGGGTCTCCTTCTAACTCTAATAACATCTCCTATTGATGTTTTCATCTCTGTAACCTGCACAAATATTACTCCTCTTTTTTCATTCCAAAATATAACCTCATCATTTGAGGAACATCTTTGCAGTCCACTGTTTGGGCTGCAAAGTTTGGTTTGGGCATATAATGGTGTATCCAAGTTTCATACAAAGATATTAATGGTCATCAAAAATTGGATTTATTGCGCTATTACTCTGACAAAAACAGAGCCATGCTCGATTTTCTGCATTTTCACTCAAACACTTCAGATCACCTCACTCGAACGACTGGTACATACATAAGAACTGCACGTCCAAAATGGCTGAAACTTTGGCGATTAACTGTCAACAGATAGCTGTGACTAGCTTTTATTTACAAGTGCTGCCACAGACGTTTATAGGAGGAAATATTCCGATGTCAAATCTCAATTCTACTTTGAGTTCGAACAGAGTCACTAGTCATTACTTTAGATGGTTTCTCTTCAAGAATTAAAGAATAATGATAAAAACAATGTTATATTGTGAACTTTAAAT